>NW_027397068.1:15068882-15189973 GCF_003265705.2 Callorhinus ursinus
ATATATATATATATAAGTTGTTCTCTCTTTAAAATTTTGAGATACAGTTTCTTCTAACAGATCAAAATGTACCCAAAATCTCTAGTGTATGGCTTTGTTCTAGTCTCCTGCCTGATCACATTCTCTCCCCTTTTTTTTCTTTCTTTCTTTTTTTTTAATACTCTTCTTTCTTTTTTCAAACAACTTCTTATCAATTCCTTTTATAAAATTTTTTATAATTTTCATCTTTACAGTCATATTCCATCCCTTCATTGTATCAACCCTTATTTTGTACATATATGCCTTTCTTTCTTTAAAATTTTGCGAGGCACTTTCTTCTAACAGACAAAAATACACCCAAAATCTAGTGTGTGGCACTGATCTATGCACCAGCCTGATCGTATTTGATCATATTCTGTTTTTTTGTTTTGTTCTGTTTTTGTTTGTTTTTATCTTTTTCTTTTTCTTTTTTTTTTTCTCTTTCTTTTTTCTTTCTTTCCTGTTTTTTTTCCCCCTGGTTTCAGGTCTTTTCTGATTTCCTTAGAGTATATTTTCTGGGGACGTTGTTACCCTGTTAGCATTTTGATGTCTCATTCATCTATTCTCCTCTAGACAAAATGACAAGATGGAAAAAAATCACCTCAACGAAAAAAAGAAGAGGTAGTACTGTCTGCCAGGGACCTACTCAATACAGACATTAGTACGATGTCAGAATTAGAGTTCAGAATCGTGCTTTTAAAGATATTAGCTGGGCTTGAAAAAAGCATGGAAGTTATTAGAGAAACCCTTTCTGGAGAGATAAAAGAACTAAAATCTAACCAAGTCAAAATCAAAAAGGATATTAATGAGGTGCAATCAAAAATGGGGGCACTAACTGCTAGGATAAATGAGGCAGAAGAGAGAATCAGTGATATAGAAGACCAAATGATGGAAAATAAAGGAGCTGAGAAACAGAGAGAGAGAAACAACTACTGGATCACGAGGGCAGTATTCGAGAGATAAGTGATATCATAAGACAAAACAACATTAGAATAATTGGGATCCCAGAAGAAGAAGAAAGAGAGAGAGAGGCAGAAGGTATATTGGAGCAAATTATAACAGAGAACTTCCATAATGTGGGGAAGGAAACAGGCATCAAAATCCAGGAGGCACAGAGAACCCCTCTCAAAATCAAAAAAATAGGTCAAAACCCTGACATCGAATAGTAAAACTTACGAGTCTCAGAGACAAAGAGAAAATCTTGAAAGCAGCTTGGGAGAAGAGATATGTAACCTATAATGGTGGAAACATTAGATTGGCAACAGACCTATCCACAGAGACCTGGCAGGCCAGAAAGGACTGGCATGATATCTTCAGAGCACTAAATGAGAAAAATATGCAGCCAAGAATACGATATCCAGCTAGGCTGTCATTGAAAATAGAAGAAAAGATAAAAAGCTTCCAGGACAAACAAAAACTAAAGGAATTTGCAAACACGAAACCAGCCCTCCAAGAAATATTGAAAGGGGTCCTCTAAGCAAAGAGAGAGCCTAAAAGCAGCATAGACCAGAAGGGAACACAGACAATATACAGTAATAGTCACCTTACAGGCAATACAGTGGCACTAAATTCATATCTTTCAATAGTTACCCTGAATGTAAATGGGCTGGATGCCCCAATCAAAAGACACAGGCTATCAGATTGGATTAAAAAAGAAGACCCATCAATATGTTGTCTGCAAGAGACTCATTTTAGACCAAAAGATACCCCCACATTGAAAGTGAGGGGGTGGAAAACCATTTACCATTCTAACAGACACCAAAAGAAAGCTGGGGTGGCAATCCTTATATCAGACAAATTAGATTTTAAACCAAAGACTGTAAGAAGAGATGAGGAAGGACACTATATCCTATTTAAAGGGTCTATCCAACAAGAAGATCTAACAATTGTAAATATCTATGCCCTTAACATGGGAGCAGCCAATTATATAAGGCAATTAATAACAAAAGCAAAGAAACACATTAACAACAATATAATAATAGTGGGGGACTTTAACACCCCCTGACTGAAATGGACAGATCATCTAAGCAAAAGATCAACAAGGAAATAAAGACTTTAAATGACACCCTGGACCAAATGTACTTCACAGACATATTCAGAACATTCCGTCCCAGAGCAACAGAATACACATTCTTCTCTAGTGCCCATGGAACATTCTCCAGAATAGATCACATCCTAGGTCACAAATCAGGTCTCAACCGGTACCAAAAATTGGGACTATTCCCCGCATATTTTCAGACCACAATGCTTTGAAACTAGAATTCAATCACAAGAGGAAAGTTGGAAAGAACACAAATACATGGGGGCTAAAGAGCATCCTACTAAAGAATGAATGGGTCAACCAGGAAATTAAAGAGAATTTAAAAAAATCATGGAAAATAATGAAAATGAAAACACAATTGTTCAAAATCTTTGGGATACAGCAAAGGCAGTCCTAAGAGGAAAGTATATAGCAATACAAGACTTTCTCAAGAAACAAGAAAGGTCTTAAATACACAACCTAACCCTACACCTAAAGGAGCTGGAGAAAGAACAGCAAATAAAGCCTAAACCCAGCAGAAGAGAAATAATAAAGATCAGAGCAGAAATCAATGAACCATAAACCAAAAGAACAGTAGAACAGATCAACGAAACTAAGAGCTGGTTCTTTGCAAGAATTAACAAGATTGATAAGCCCCTAACGAGACGTATCAGAAACAATAGAGAAATGACCCAAATCAACAAAATCATGAATGAAAGGAGAGATCACAACCGACACCAAAGAAATACAAACAATTATAAGAACATATTATAAGCAACTCTATGCCAGCAAATTAGATAACCTGGAAGAAATGGATGCATTCCTAGAGATGTATCAACTACCAAAACTGAACTAGGAAGAAATAGAAAACCTGAACAGACCTATAACCATTAAGGAAATTGAAGCAGCCATCAAAAATCTCCCAACAAACAAAAGCCCAGGGCCAGATGACTTCCCAGGGGAATTCTACCAAATATTTATTTATTTATTTTTAAAGATATTATTTATTTATTTGACAGAGAGAGAGCACAAGTAGGCAGAGAGGCAAGCAGAGGGAGAGGGAGAAGCAGACTCTCCACTGAGGAGGGAGCCCGATGTGGGGCTCGATCCCAGGACCCTGGGATCATGACCTGAGCCGAAGGCAGCCGCTTAACTGACTGAGCCACCCAGGCGCCCTTTACCAAACATTTAAAGAAGAATTAATACCTATTCTCCTGAAATTTCCCAAAAATAGAAATGGAAGGAAAACTTCCAAACTTGTTTTATGAGGCCATCATCACCTTGATCCCCAAACCAAAGACCGATCAAAAAGGAGAATTACAGACCAATATCCTTGATGACCACGGATGCAAAAATTCTCACCAAAATACTAGCCAATAGGATCCAACAGTACATTAAAAGGATTATTCACCAAGACCAAATGGGATTTATCCCTGGGCTGCAAGGTCGGTTCAACATCTGCAAATCAATCAACGTGATAAAATACATCAACAAAAGAAAGAACAAGAATCATATGATCCTCTCAATAGATGCAGAAAAAGTATTTGACAAAGTACAGCATCCTTTCTTGATCAAAACTCTTCAGAGTATAGGGATAGAGGGTATATACCTCAATATCATAAAAACCGTCTATGAGAAACCTACAGCAAATATCATTCTCAATGGGGAAAAACTGAGAGCTTTCCCCCTAAGGTCAGGAACGTGGCAGGGATGTCCACTCTCACCACTGCTATTCAACATAGTATTAGAAGTCCTAGCCACAGCAATCAGACAACAAAACGAAATCAAAGGCATCCAAATCAGCAAAGAAGAAGTCAAACTCTCACTCTTTGTAGATGATATGATACTTTATGTGGAAAATCCAAAAGACTCCACCCCAAAACTGCTAGAACTCATACAGGAATTCAATAAAGTGGCAGGATATAAAATCTTTGCACAGAAATCAGTGGCATTCCTATACACCACGAATAAGACAGAAGAGAGAGAAATTAAGGAGTCAGTCCCATTTACAATTGCACCCAAAACCATAAGATACCAACAATAAATCTAACCAAAGAGGCAAAGGATCTGTACTCAGAAAACTATAGAATACTCATGAAAGTAATTGAGGAAGACACAAAGAAATGGAAAAACGTTCCATGCTCATGGATTGGAAGAACAAACATTGTGAAGATGTCAATGCTACCTAGAAGAATCTACACATTCAGTGCAACCCCATTCAAAATACCATCCAGTTTTTTCAAAGAAATGGAACAAATAATCCTAAAATTTGTATGGAACCAGAAGAGACCCCGAATAGCCAGAGGAAAGTTGAAAAAGAAAAGCAAAGCTGGCGGCATCACAATTCCGGACTTCCAGCTCTATTACAAAGCTGTCATCATCAAGACAGTATGGTACTGGCACAAAAACAGACACATAGATCAATGGAACAGAATAGAGAGCACAGAAATGGACCCTCAACTCTATGGTCAACTCATCTTTGACAAAGCAGGAAAGAATGTCCAATGGAAAAAAGACAGTCTCTTCAACAAATAGTGTTGGGAAAATTAGCCACATGCAGAAGAATGAAACTGGGCCATTTCCTTACACCACACACAAAAATAGACTCAACGCTGTTGAAAGGCCTAAATGTGAGACAGGAGTCCATCAAAATCCTAAAGGAGAACACAGGCAGCAACCTCTTTAACCTTAGCCAGAGCAATTTCTTCCTAGAAACATCACCAAAGGCAAGGGAAGCAAGGGCAAAAATGAACTATTGGGATTTCATCAAAATAAAAAGCTTTTGCTCAGCAAAGGAAACAGTCAACAAAACCAAAAGACAACCGACAGAATGGGAGAAGATATTTGCAAATGACATATCAGATAAAGGGCTAGTATCCAAAATCGATAAAGAACTTATCAAACTCAAAACTCAAAGAACAAATAATCCAATCAAGAAATGGGCAGAAGACATGAACAGCCATTTTTCCAAAGAAGACATCCAAATAGCCAACAGACACATGAAAAAGTGCTCAACATCGCTCGGCATCAGGGAAATCCAAATCAAAACCTCAATGACATACCACCTCACACCAGTCAGAATGGCTAAAATGAACTAGTCAGGAAATGACAGATGTTGGCAGGGATGTGGAGAAAGGGGAACCCTCCTACACTGTTGGTGGGAATGCAACCTGGTGCAACCACTCTGGAAAACAGTATGGAGGTTCCTCAAAAATTTAAAATAGAGCTACCATATGATCCGGCAATTGCACTATTGGGTATTTACCCCAAAGATACAAATGTAGGGATCCGAAGGGGTACGTGCACCCCAATGTTTATAGCAGCAATGTGCACAATAGCCACACTGTGGAAAGAGCCAAAGTGTCCATCGACAGTTGAATGGATAAAGAAAATGTGGTATATATATATATATATATATATATATATATATATATACACAACGGAATATTATGTAGCCATCAAAAGGAATGAGATCTCGCCATTTGCAATGACGTGGACAGAACTGGAGGTTGTTATGGTGAGAGAAATAAGTCACTCAGAGGAAGGCATGTATCATATGACCTCACTATATGAGGAATTCTTAACCTCAGGGAACAAACTGAGGATTGCTGGAGTGGGGGTAGGGTCGGAGGGATGGGGGGCTGGGTGATAGACATTGGGGAGGGTATGTGCTATGGTGAGCACTGTGAATTGTACAAGACTTTTGAATCACAGATCTGTACCTCTGAAACAAATAATGCAATATAACGTTAAGAAAAGAAAAAGAAGAAGAAGATAGCAGGAGGGGAAGAATTAAGGGGGTGGAATCAGAGGGGGAGATGAACCGTGAGAGAGGATGGTCTCTGAAAAGCAAACTGAGGGTTCTAGAGGGGCGGGTGTTGCGGGGATGGGTTAGCCTGGTGATGGGTATTAAAGAGGGCAAGTTCTGTGTGGAGCACTGGGTGTTATGCACAAACAATGAATCATGGAACACTACACCAAAACAAATGATGTAATATATGGTGATTAACATAACAATAAAAATTAAAAAAAACTAATGATATAATGTATGGTGATTAACATAACAATATAAAATTTAAAGAAAAAAATTAAAAAAAAGGAAGCATGGGTTGAATAGTGAAAAGGTAGAGATGATGTAATAATATATTCATTTTATTCCCCTTATGATTCTCACCGTATATAGAGATCGATCTTTATAAAGCTATGTTAAATATTTGTCTTGAATCTTTTAAGAAGATGATAAAATAATTTTATGAACCAAAGGTTTTTGAAAACAGAATAAGTATTATAAGAAGCAGCCATTTTCTCCTTATAATAATTTTAAATAAAATTATATATGCATGGAGTATAAATACAAAGTCTAGGTAGAAATTTTTATACAAAAATTACTCATACATATGTTGAGTTGCCACTTCCCTTGACATATAAGCCTTGTTTGTGGATGAATAAACTTGTCTTCCAGATCAACACCCTTGAGGGATGGTCTGCTTATTGAATGTCAGCTAGTCTAATCTCTAGTCTCCTTTGGGAGATTCTCCTCATCTCCCTGGCCCTTTAAGTTAGCGGAGTTCAGAGCTCAGCCTGTACTCATTTCTATTTTCTATCAACCTTTACTTGCATAAACTTATCCAATGTCATGAGTTTATATCCTGTCTTCATATTAAACCCCACATATCAATATATATTATCTATCTATCTATCATCTTCAACCAGGTTAAATGTTTTCCTTTAACTCCTCCTTAGCTGCAACTCTCACTATTCATTATATTCCATTCCACCCACAGTGGCCTCCTTAGAATTATTCAAATACTCAGGCATACAAGTACCTTAGAACATTTGCATTGGTTTTTTTTTCTTCATCTCTCTACCCCACATATGAACATATGTTCTTCTCCTTTTACAATTCACTCAAAAGTCATGTGAAGAAATTTCCCTGATCACTCAATCAGGATTCCCTACTTCCCTGACTTATTTTTCTCTTTAATGTTTATATCTAAAATAATATTTTTTTCTTAATTATTTTGACTACCCTCTCTAGAGCAAAATGCAGGTTGCTTTTCTCGGTTTTGTTTACTATTGGATTTCTAATGCTTAGAATGGTGCTTGGCATATAATGACATTTCAATAAATATTGACTACAAAACAGGTATTAGGACAATGTATCAGTGGACAAAGAATACAAAGTAGTTAAAATGTATACACTCTTAAGTCAAATTGCCTGAGACTAGAAGTACAGCTTCATCACTCTAATTGTGTGACTTCCAGAAAGTCATTAACTCCATTGGGCTTTGGATTCTTTATCTTTAAATGGCTGTAACAGATTACAGCAAGTTGCTTGGTTTAAAACAACAGCAATGTATTCAGGAGGCAAGCTCCTGAATTCAATTCAAGCTCCCTCTCCATGATCTGGGAGGTAATTTATCTCATGCCTTGCCCATCCTTAGTATTCTTTGGCTTTTAGTTGCATCATTTTACTCTTTGCCCACCCCCTAGCTCCCCCCCACCCCCTCCCCCCGCCAATTGCCAGATGGGCTTCTCACTTGTGTCTCTCTGTGTCTCCAAACTCTCTCTCTTTATGAGGATATCTGTCACTGGATTTAGGGCTAACTCAATACAGTCTGACCTCACCTTATCTCTACTCTATCTGCAAGGACCCTATTTCCAAATGAAATCCTATTCAGTCACTGTAATAAAAATGATAATGATGAAAAAATTAAAATAGCTATCACATACTACATATTCTATGCTGTACACTATTCTGTAATTTGCGTGTGTTAAGTACTTTGAACCTCATAACATCTCAGTTGGTTAAGAGTATTATTTTCTCTTGATTACTGACTGAAAATGAAGACACAGAGAGGTTAAATAAATTGCCTGAAGTCACACAGTTGGTGAGCGGTAGAGGCAGGGTTAGAGCCAAGGATGTCTGGCCCGAGAGCTTCAGTTCAGGATCTTACACAGCCTCTTGTAATATAATCCCCCTTTATGTTCTACATTTCTCTTAAACTGTGAATTCCATCAGTGCTGAGCACCTGCTCTCCTGCTCACAGTGTGCACTCAGGGTCTGACATACTTTCTGGCGTCAAATAGGTACTTTAGTTCATTTAATAAATGACTGGCTATGCTATTAATGGGCTGGGAGTTGATACGTTATGTTTATAAAAAAATATTGAGCAGAAACTTTGATCCTGATTTCTCTTTAAATTAGAAAAGCATAAGCCTGAAAAACAGTGGTGCTTGTCTAAATATTATGTGGATGTATTACCAATTGATTAGCTCTGAAACCATTTAGGTCATCTTATAATCAATAATCCATTTAGTAACTGGTGTGAAAACATTTCTCAAATAATGATCTCAGAATTACTCTCACAAATGCAATATGCCCGTTTGATCATCTCTCCTCTCCTGAGATTTCAGATTCCTTCACTTAGCATTCCTTTACAGTAGAAATAATATGATTCTAATCATTGGGTGGTATCACACATTTAAACTGCTCAAATCTTTTTAGGTGATTTTCAAAAGACAAATGCATAATATCCACTTGCTGTGGACTGTAAACAAAATGATCATTCATTATACCACTGTGTACTTTCTTTTATTTTACATCTAACAGAATAAATATGCATAAAATATCCTCAATTTAAAGAACTCTCCAATAACGAGAATGTTACCTCTAGATAGGAAGTAAATTGCTTGTTAAATATATTAAGTTGATAATTTATAATATTAGTATTGTGAGTAATATTTAAATATTATGTGTCTATAAGTGTATATACATATATGCCCTGCAGCCACAAGTAACATATGAAAATACTCAAGATTTAATAGGAGCTGGTACATAAATATAGGAAGAGGGAAAAATGAATGCCATAATATGCAGAGAACATGATTACGTGTTAAAGAAACACAGACAAATGGGACAGAATAGAGGTGAGACACAGACCCTCACATGTATGGAAACCCACATACGATAGAGGTGGAAAGAACGCAGTGGAGAAAGGATGGATCCTTCAACTCTGCTAGCCAAATTTGGTTATATAAAAACTAGATCCATTGCCATTCATTAAACTGATTATATATACAGGCGCCTGGGTGGCTCAGTCGGTTGAGCGACCACCTTCAGCTCAGGTCATGATCCTGGAGTCCCGGGATCGAGTCCCGCATCGGGCTCCCTGCTCAGCGTGGAGTCTGCTTCTCCCTCTGACCCTCTTCCCTCTCGTGCTCTCTCTCTACCATTCTCTCTCTCTCTCAATAAATACATAAATAAAAAATCTTTAAAAACAAAACAAAAATAAAACAGTGCTGTTTAGGATCTCTCTTCTTGATGAAAACCCTCTTCCCAGGGCACCTGGGTGGCTCAGTTGGTTAAGCAACTGCCTTCGGCTCAGGTCATGATCCTGGAGTCCTGGGATCGAGTCCCATATTGGGCTCCCTGCTCAGCAGGGAGTCTGCTTCTCCCTCTCACCCTCTTCCCTCTCGTGCTCTCTCTCTCTCATTCTCTCTCTCTCTCAGATAAATAAATAAAATCTTTAAAAAATGATTATATATACATGAAAAAATTAAATGTTGAAAAAAACCTTTGAAATGTTAAGAGAGGATGTAAGAACTTTGTTTTTGAAACAGCGCAGTGGCAGATTTCTGAAGCGGGATATGAAAACACAAACCTTTAGAAATAAGTTTAATTTATTGAACTACATTAATATAAAACAACTTCTGTACTACAGGGGCGTCTGGGTGGCTCACCCGGTTAAGCTTCTGACTATAGATTTCAGCTCAGGTCATGATCTCAACGTCATGAGAGTGAGCATCACGTCAGGCTCTGTGCTGGACTTGGAGGCTGCTTAAGATTCTCTCTCCCACTCCCTCTGCCCATACCCCTCACCCCTGCTTATGCACACCCTCTCTCTCTCAAAATAAATAAATAAATAAATAAATAAATAAATAAATAAATACAAAACAATACAAAACAACTTCCATACTACAAAAAGAAGCATGAACAAAGTTAAACATGCCAAAGAGTGCATAGAGGAGTTTACAACACATGCAAAAGGCAAAAGATTGCACCTAGATACATGATTAAGTCTTTAATTCATTTATTATTTTAAAGCTTACATATTAAGTACCTGTTTTATGTCAGGCACTTTTGTAGGCTCTTGGGATATATTGGTGAACAAAGGAAAAAGTGATCTCAACTTTTTGGAGTTCACATTTTAGCTAAGAGATACCACAGATAATGAGTAATAAATGTTATGTGGGCAAATATGAAAGCAAACTAGTAATGAGAACCGAGAGTATGGAGACAGGGTGATGAATTGTAATTTTTAGTCTAATGGTTAGGATAGGCCATGTGGAGAACTTCACATTTAAGTGAAAACCTACCGAAGTATGGAGTTAGCTCTTTATGTATCCACTCTTTCGGCAGAAGGAGTTTTCAAAAACTAATGTTGGAACTTGTCAGTATATTCAAGGAAAAGAAAGAAGCTAGTGTGGCTTGGAGTGAAATGAGGAAGGAGGTGGATAGGAGTTGAGGATGTCAGAGAAAGAAGAAGATCCAAGTTATGTAGTCTCATAGGCCATTCTCAGGATGGGTGCTTTTACTCAGTGAATCCCTTCACAGGAATTTGCTCAGTGTGGTGATGAGATATGAGTTGTGTTCTAAAAAGAACACAATTGGGGTGCCTGGGTGGCTCAGGGTCCTGGGATCGAGCCCTGAGTCGGGCTCCCTGCTCAGCAGGGAGTCTACTTCTCCCTCTGCCTCTGCTTGTGCTCTCTCTCTGTCAAATAAATTAATAAAATCTTTATAAATAAATAAATAGATACATAGATAAATAAATAAATAATAAAATAAAAACAACACAATTTCGGGCTTAAAATTACATTTACCGTGATGAGCACTGAATAATGTATAGAATTTTTGAATCGTTATATCGTATACCTGAAACTAATATAACACTGTATGATAACTCTGCTGGAATTAAAATTTAAAAAAAAATTAAAAGAGCACAATTTTAATTGAATAAAGAAATTACAAACACAATTGCGAATTAAGCAAAGGATGTAAATAGGCAACTCACAAAATAGAAAATCGGGTTAATGTATAAACAGTTAATATGCTCAAACCCACTGTAATCAGAACCATACAAATTAAAAATGAAAAAGTATTATTCCATAGTCATATAATTGACAAAAATTTTGATGCCTAATACCACCATTTGTTGGGGATATGGGACTCTCCTGTACACTGATTGTGGGAGTGTATAAATTGGTCCAAATAACTTCGGAAAACAAGGTTAAACCAAGTAGAAAAATGAAGATACATATACTGATGAACAACTCTTTTATGTATTCTGGTTATATAAACTAGATGTTATCTAGATACTGTAATTTTTGGAATTTTTGCCAATATAATAGACAGAAAGTAGTATTGCTTAATTTGCACATCCTTAATTATTAGTGAAGCTGAGCAATTTTCCCAAGCTTGTCTCCTGTCTATTATCTTTGCTTTTAAAAAAAACATACTCTCTTTTTCTAAGAAAATTGTAGGTGCTTCTTATATGTTGAGATAAATAATGTATTTGCAGGATATATTAAAAAGACATATCTCAAATATTAAAAAATTATTGTCAATGTGAAAGAGTTCTTTCCCTGTTTTCTTCTATGAGTATTATGGTTTCAGGTTTCACTTTCAAGTTTTTAATCCACTTAGGGTTGATTTTTATATATGATGTAAGAAAAGGGTCTAATTTTTTTTTAAGGGTCTAATTTTATTCTTTTGCATATTGTTATCCAGTTTTCCCAATAACATTTATTGAATAGATTTCCTTTGCACATTGTGTAGTCTTGGCATTCTTGTTGAAAATTAGCTAACTGTATATGCAAAGTTTAGTTATGAACTCTTTATTTCCTCCATTGTATATTTTCATGCCATATTACTGTTTTGATTACTATATCTTTGTAATAGAGTTTGAAATGAAAAGTGTGATGCCTCCAGGTCTGTTCTTTCTCAAGATTGCTTTGTGATGCTGTAAAATTTTATTTTTTTCCTGTTTCTGTGAAAAATGCCATTAAAATTTTGGTAAGGATTGCACTGAGTCCCTTACAGTAATTGAATTGTATATTGCTTTGGATAATAAGGACATTTTAACAATATTAACTCTTCCAATCCATGAACATGGGATATCTGTTCATTTATTTGTGCCTTCAATTTCTTTCGTCAATGTTTTATAGGTTTTATGTACACGCGTTTCACCCCTTGGTTAAATTTATTCCTACTATTTTTTCCTTTTTGATGCCGTCATAAATAAGATTGTTTTCTTGAGTTCATTTTTGAATAGATTGTTGTTAATATAAAGAAATGCAAATGATTCTTATTTTTATTTTATTCTTACTTCTTAAAGTAAGCTCTACCACTCAACCTGGGGCTTGAACTCATGACCCCAAAATCAAGAGTCACATGCTCTACCAACTGAGCCAGTCAGGTGCCCCTTGATTTTTAATTTCATCTCCTGAAAATTTACTGGATTTATTTATTAATTGTAACATTTTTAATGCAGTCCTTAAGGTTTTCTACATATGGGATCATGTCATCTGTAAACAGGGACAACTTTGCTTTTTCCTTTTTAATTTGGATGCCTTCTATTTCTTTCTTTTGTGTGAATGCTCTTGCCAGAACTTCCAGTGTATGCTGAATCAAAGCGGTGAAAGTGGCGTCCCTAAATTGTACCACATCTTAGAGAAAAAGCTTTCAGTTTCTCCCCATTGATTATGTCAGCTGTGAGCTTTTCAGAAATGGTTTTTACTGTGTTAAGGACATTTACTTTAAACCTGTTTTATTGAGAGTTTTTATCATAAGTAGATGTTGAGTTTTGTCAGGTCGCCTGCATCTATTGAGATGATTGTGTGGTTTTTATCTTTCATATGGTAATGTAATGTATCACATTGATTGATCTGTGTATGTTAAACTTACCTTGCATCCCAGAGGTAAATCCCATTTGGTCATGGTATGTAATCGCTTTAATGTATTGTTGAATTTGGTTTGCTACTATTTCATTGAGAATTTCTGCATTTCTGTTTGTTAGGGATTTGGTCTCAGTTTTCTTTTCTTATACTCTATTTATCTGACTTTGGTGTTAGTGTGGTGCTGGCCTTATAAAATGAGTCTGAAATGACTTCTACTTCTATTTTTTTGGAAGAGTTAAAAAATGATTGATATTAATTCTTTTAATGTTTCTTAGAATTCATCCAGGAAGCCATCTGCTCCTCGCCTTTTCTTTTTTGGGAAATTTGGATTACTACTTCAATCTCTATTTGTTATTAGTCTGTTTAGGTTTTTTATTTCTTCTTGATTCAGGCTTGATTGGTTGTATATTTCTAGGAATTTATCCATTTCTTCTAGATTATCTAATTTGTTTGTATATTCTTGTTCAAAACTGTTCCTTAGGATACTTTTCCTTTCTGAGGCATGTCCTATAATGTCTCCTTTTCCATTTCTGATTTTATTTATTTGAGGTCTCTCTTTTTTTCTTAGTCTATTAAGGGTTTGTTGATTTGTTTATTTCTACAAGAAAACCCACAATTCTTAGCTTTGTTGATTTTTTCTATTGTTCTTCTATTTTCTATTTCTGCTCTGATCTTTACTATTTCCTTCCTCTTATTAATTTGGCTTTAGTTTCTTCTTCTTTTTCGAATTCCTTGAAGTGAAAAGTTAGATTGTTATCGGACATCTTATTTTTTAAGGTAAGCATTTATTGCTATAAACTTCCCTATTACTATGGCTTTTACTGCATTTCATATGTTTGGGTAAGTTGTGTTTTCATCTTCATTTGTCTTGAGGTATTTTTACAATTCTCTTTTATGTCTTTATTGATCTAGTGGTTATTCAGGAGTATGTTAATTAGTTTCTACATATTTGTGAATTTTCCCATTTTCATACTGTTATCAAATTCTAATTTCATTCCATTGTAGTCAGAAAAGATACCTTGTATGACTATGATCCTCTTAAATTTGTTGAGACTTATTCCATGACCTAACATATGATCTATACTGGAATATGCTTTGCGTGCACTTGAGAATAATGTGTATTCTTCTGCTGTTAGGTGAGTGTATGTCTTTTAAATAACATGTAACAGGATTTTTTTGTTCTGTGCTATTTTAAATATACTTTTCTTATATCTTAACAGACATGTTATAACAATGTTCTTTTACTATGTATATTAGAATTAAATATTAACTAATCCCTTTCCCATGATTCTAGGGCACTTTTAACTATTTCTCATGATGAAAATACTATGTCCAAATACAAAAAGAATTAAAATTATTGAAGTATAAAAGGAGAAATAAAATAACAGAAAAATAAAAATATAAAAGGAAAAATAATCTTGTAAGTCAATGGTAATAACTATTATGATCTTTTTTCTATGCAATTTGTGACTATTGTCAATAGTTTCTTATTTGTAAAATAATTTTCTATACTATGTGGCAACATTTGGGTTTTATAAGTAAAATTTGATTGATATCCTTACTAATAAAGTCTTGCACATACTTTTAGTATATATTTTTAGATATTCAGTATTTGGGTCAAGGTTTGATCAGATCTAAGTTCTTAGACATATTGCAAATTGTTCTCTTGAAATGTATCAATTTATTTCCACTTCAAATATATGAAGGGACTCATTTAAAGCCTTCATTTGCAAACAGTGGATTTTATATTTCAATCTTTTACCAATTTATGGGTCATAAAATAGCATTTCATTGATTTAATTTGAATATGTGCAAAATCTGAACTATTTTTGAATATGCTTCATGAGTATTTCAGCTTTTCCTTTTCAGTTTCTTCTGTTTTATTTAATTTTTTTCTTTATTATCATAAGTAAAATAGTCTTAACTGCAATAATCAATCATCTCATTTTGTTTCCCATTTGATTTTATGCTTATTTCATTTTTTTTTCATCTCTGGTCTTATGCCAAATAGGACTAGGATCTTTCCATCTTTTTTCTTTCCATCAAATTAAAATATATGCAACTCCCCCTCCACTCCTAGCTGCTGATTATCTTTATGTTCTCTACAATCATAAATTCATTTTCCTTTATTATTCAACTTCATGAAAGGAACTATAGAGTGTGTTAATATAAGGTGAGGACTAGAGTAAGCCCTTATTCTCTTTCTACTTAGAGATTTCACAACATGCAACTGCTACTTGACATTTTTCAATACATTTTTTGAATCTGATTTTATCTCCCTCCAGTTGGCATTTCAGATATTCTAATACAACTGTCATCATACTGTAGTAGGATCTCCAATCCATTACTTTTTATGAATACTCTCAATTCAGTAGTTTTTTTTCCTTCTTACTTCCTTTCTCCTCCATTTTAAAACCCTACTTAATTGTTTTAAAATTCTTGCAACACACAAACTTCATTGACCCTCTCCCTTTGTTGCCTCAACAAAGATCAAACCCTGGGTGAATATAATTCTCCCTTTTGTTTTAGTTTTTATTTTCGCCTGTATAAAGGACAGCCAAAAACACCTGAAGAAAAAAGTCACAGAGCAAGAAAGCATACACTGTAACCCTATAAAGTCTCATCAGCCTCAGTTCACCCCTAGCAATCTTACTATGATTTCCTACATAATTCACATACTTATCATCAATCATACCATTTTGAATCATTTCCATTTTCCTTAAACATATGAAACCCCCTGCATCTTCTCTCATCTGCTTTATACTTCTCAATGAAAACAGGAGCCATTAGATCTACCAACATGCAAATTTATCCATGTCTGCACTTATCCTGTTCTTTCTTGCTAAAATAAAGCAACTGTCTTCCCCTACCTAGGACTAATCTCTCCTTTGGATCTAATCCTTTAACGACTTATCCTCAAATAGATCCTTTTTGTTAACTTTTAAACTGGCTTAGGCTTTTTCTTTTCTTTTCTTTTTTTAGAAAAATCTCATCCCTTTTTTCTTCTAGCTACTACCTGGTGTTTTACCTCTCAGTCAGTCTGTCTCTATTTCTGTACTCTTCACTGTGTCTTTATTTCCTCAAGTCTAATAACTGTAAGGTCACCAGGAACCTCTACATTGCTAAATACAATGGATATTCCTTAACTCTTACAGTGAAACCTGGTTTTCATCTGTTCAGTAACTTTCAGTTACTTCTTCTGACAAAAGAACCTCTATTTACTATAAAGAAATTTTGCTAGGAGATTTAGTTGGAGTTGACATTATTTTTGAAATCCTAATTGAGTAGGCCTACCAAATCAGAATGCTTTATTCATATTGCTCAATGACGGGGCAAAGAGCAAACATGGGATTCAAGCAAAGCTGAGAACAGAAACTATCTCATCTGTGAGATGACTTTCCACATCACTCTTTAGGAAGATTATAAGAACAACAATACCCAAAGCGGTTAAAACCTTTGCTCCTGAAGTTGGGTAGTGAATAGCTTGTCTCTTCCATTTCATAGATGGGATTAATATAGAATCTATATATTTTTACATTGACATAGTAAGGTTCTTACTGAGAGAAGAGAAGGAACACAATCCTGGTTACTTCAGAAAACATGTTGCCTGTGGTGAAAGTGTGCTCATTCACATAGGTTGGTGTATCTTATATAGACCAATCCTTGCTCTGAAAGAAGTGAGTCTGATCTTGATCTTCCACTTTCATTTTTTGGTAACATTGCTTTATAAACTTTACATTAGCCATGACTTTATTAGTTAATCTGTTTCTCTGTTCATGGCAGATAGTAAAGTTCTTCATTGATTCCAGTAATATGGTTAACTTTTTTCCTTGATTCCTCTTCTCACTAAAATTCTTTTACTTTCTGTATGTCTTTATATCTATTCAAATAAGAGAAAACCTCAGGCTCTGTTAACTCTCTGCCATCTCAATCTGTATTTCTTTATTACATGTGTTATTTTTCATCATTTGTATTAATAATTGTAATTATTATGATTATCTATAATTGATCCCCAAATATGGGGGAAACATGGTACTAAGCACTTTGTACACATTTTATATTTTTGTCCTGTCAATGCTTCAAGATTACAATTGTTTTTTCCGTTCTACTAATGAAAAAACTGAACTTCAGCAAGGTTATATGAATGATATTGATCGTAGAGCTGCTGGTGGTGAAGAGGAAATTGAAGTTAGATTCTCTGCTCCAAAGTTTATGTAATTTATCACTGTGCAATGCTAATTCCTTTCTAATCATTTTAATCATATCTAATCATAATCATATCTAATACATATGCCCTAATCTGTAGATACCACACTGTCTTTTCAGAACTTAAATTTTTTAGGCAAATCACTCTTATCGTTATTCATGGATACTAGCAAATCAATACATTTAAATTCATGCTATGGAAGTATCTACTTTTTGCTGAAAAATTAAAAATTAGTATTAAGTTTTAATTTATTTAGTAGTATTTTAATTTTTATTTATTATATTTATTTATTTGCTACTCATTTTCAGTAACAAAGAGAAATGCCATTTTCTTAGTTTTAAATCATTGCAATAAATACTTGTATATCAATGTTTTTCTTCTCACAGCTAAATTTTAAAATATCACGAATTAATGTTTTTTTCTAGGCATTTGTTTCATTTTTATTGAAGTAAGTTTTTCAATAGAGCATATTTTATTTCGAGAAAAACAACTGGATCCTAGTCACATTTCCAGGGACAGATAAATTCATGTTGTATTGGTTGAGAATGAATAGGATATTTGATTACAAAGTGATAAGTGACCTTTTGGAAACAGAAATTAACGTTAACTTGGTATGGTTAATAAGCCAAAGAGAGGAGGACAAATTGAGTGTAAATTACTCCTTTTTTAGTGATCAAATACAGGCATTATTAAGAGTGATATTTATTAATTCCTAGAACTGAAATTACATGCATATGAGAATTAGTCAAAATCTCTTAAATAAATGGTATATGTTCCTTTTCATTTATGTGAGAAATTTGTTTAGTTATTTTTCACATAAATAAAAATTCAAAAAGAAATAATTACTTTTCACACAACGCTTTTATATTGAATGGACTAGAGAGATTCTGTTTATAGAACCTGAAATTCAAATATTAGCTTGTATTCTGTGTATTAATTGGATCTGGGAGTAATAGAGACTTAGTTGATAAAGAACTTGTGATACATACCAAAAATATGCCTCTTTATTAGGTATCTGTCCTTTTTGGTGTGTATATAATTTGATAAACCTGTTTATTTGCTTATTTTAGATTAACAGATTGAAAGGATTTCAGGTAGGAAAATCGCTGACTAAAAATAGAAGAAAAAGCAATATCTTGAGGAAAGGAATCTTTCCCCTCCAGTTAGGCAGTTGCCAATTATAATAGCCCCATTAGACTTTAGAAGGCAAAAAAAAAAAAAAAAAAAAAAATCTGGTGACAATCATGTTAGGCAATCATTAAAAGAAGCTCAACATGTGGATGCAGTTGAGAACAGTAAGTCATATCATCTTTCCTGTTTTATAACAATCTTTTGGCACTTGAATTTGCTGAGAGAACATTTAATTGCTTTCTTGTGTTATGCAAAAATGCAGCCATGATTACATAATATCTTAGTAAAACAAAAGACTGAAGGCATTTTTTACAAATTTATGGTCAGTGTTAATTTTGGTAAGCTGCTTTTTAGAAGTCACAGACCATCAAGCTAATTTTAAGCCAAAGAGAATCAAGTTAGATATTACACTCAAAACCTGAGAAAAAATATGAAGTTCCTATGTGGATTTGGCTAATACACTTGTTAATTTGTATGTATTGAATTTGATAATACAACTTAGGGTAAGTGAAGTCTGGATAAAATTTATTTTGAACTAGATAGAATCAATTATCCCTAAACCTTTGTTGTTTGGAAGATGTTTAATGATGTGATACCGGATGTGCCAAGTTACTTTCCAACAGAAGGTCAACTTTCTTGGAAATGCAATGAGAAATTGCTTTCCCCAACAAAGGGAGCAGACAATGCACCATATCTGTCACTACCACATGGAAATAATGTCAATTTCAATACTGAATCTTCAGTAAAGATTCCTGAGAAGTCCTCCATTAGAGAAGAGATGCTTTTGCAAAAACAAAACATAAAACAAAGATCTTCCACATAGCATAAAGGAAGAGGACTTTATTAAGATGTTAAAAGTTTCACTTAAACTTAAGTCTTAAACTCACTATGAATATATTAATAGCAGCTCTGACACAAAATAGCCACTAACATGAGATAAAAAATATGGAGCAAGAAACTTTGTTAAAGATTGACAGGAGAGCAGGGCAAAACTTGGGTAGTAAAGGGGAACAAACCAACTAGACCACAAAGATGACAACTCAGCAACTGAGTTGTTGGAAATGGGTAGTATTTATGGTTCTTGTTATAACAAAATACAAACTATATACTTCTCCCTGTAAAATTCTGGCTTATTCCTTTTCCAGAAATCCTAGTTTTCTTTAAATATCTCAAGTTATTCATCCCATGTATTACTGCCTATAGGTCATTGAACAAGGGGAATGAAGATTAAAAAGTAAAAGGGAATCAACCAGGTGCTGGAGATGATGTGAGAGAATGGGCATTCACTCCACTAGAGGTAATTTGACAATATGTTAAAAAAAAAATTAGGTTTTCAGGTCCTATGATAGAAGCATTTCTCTTCTGGAATTGATCCTAAGAAATAATGAGACTAAGTCCAAATATTTATTTATTGGGACATTAATTGTGATTTTCAACTATAAAAAATAAGTGTGACAGTTAATTTTATGTCAACATGGCTGGACCATGGGGTGCTTAGAGATTTAGTTAAACATATTTAGAGTGTGTCCATTTGGGTGCTTCTGGATGACAATGTTTAAATCAGTGGACTTGAGTAAAGCTGATTGCTCTCCCCATTATGGACAGGCCTCATGTAGTCAGTTGAAGGTTTGACCAGAACAAAAAGGCTGTGTAAGGGAGAATTTACTCCCTCTACCTATCTTCAAGCTGGGACATCAATCTTCTAGTGTCTTTGAATTTAAACCCTGACTCAGACTGAAACTTACACCATTGGCTTTGCTGCTTCTCAGGTCTTCAGACAAAGACAGAACTATAACATCAGTGCTCATGGGTCTCCAGCTTGCCTTATACAGATCTTGGAACTGCTCAGCCTCCATAATCACATGAGCGAATTCCTCATGATATATATATAGAGAAAGACCATGCAGCTATATGGAAAGGCCCATGTGGCAGACAACTGGGGTCTCCAATATGAGCATCCCTCTTAAACTCCCAACTAAAGCCAGAATCAGCTTTCTAGCCATGAGAGTGAGCCATCTTAGTTGACCCTGCAGTTTCAGTTGAGCATCCCCAACTGAGGTTATATCAAGGAGGGAAAAACTAAGTTACAAAACCAAAATGTTGAGCATTTTAGTGATGGTTATTTTATTTATTTATTTAGAGAGTGTGGTGGGAGGAGGGAGAGAGAGAATTTCAAGCAAACTTCACACCCAACACAGAGCCCAACATGGGGCTCAATCTCACAACTCTGAGATTATGATCTGAGCCAAAATCAAGAGTCAGATGCTTAACCTACTGAGCCACCCAGGCACTCCTAGTGATGGTTATTTCAACATAAGTGTGCAGTTTCTAAGGGACATCCCGGGGTGCTTTAGTGAAACCCCAGGGCTTCCATGGGTCAATATAAAGGGAGAAACACAATATTTGATGCTTATTGGATAATGTATGATTCATTAGTTTCATGTAATTCACAGTTTCAACATCATAAGATCGGCTATAATTTTTTCAGTGACAATGTACCTTTACAAAGCTGGGTTTTTGGCAGTTCTAGGGAGAAAAACAAGTACTGTGTGAAAATCAGTGTGGAAAAGGAAATGAGACTGGTAGTGTCCAATGTAATTCCAAAGTTCAAAGAGCAGGCAGTGCCCAAAGGTGCAGACATTCCATCTGTGATTGTGGTTATTTAGGAATATTTTTTTTTCGTATTCTATGTGCATTATTTTTCAAATGGCATTAAGATATAACTGTTTCTTAAGGACAACAATGCTATATATTAAGGACATAAATGCTTATTAAGGATATTGTTAGGATATTAATGCTTATTAAATTGTTTGCTCTTAACTTTTTAATAAATAGAACTACTTTTTTCCTAGAGAGGCTGTGAAGAACAAATACTGAGACACCAAGAGGCCTATGAACTGAGAAAATTTGGGAAACTGCTATAAATCCTTACAGAATACTATTTGATCCATAAAATAAACATTTAATTTCTTGTGAAAATGTTCATGATAAAACCTTTGAGTGAAAATAATTTGTAAAATAATATATATATATATAACATATAGTATATAGTATGATCTGAATATATATAAATTATATATACACATGCATATATATATATATATATACTGTGTAATGGTTGTTTTAAATAAAGATTGAAAATAGATATGCCTGAATGTTGATAGTGTTTATTTCTGGTCAATGGATTATGAACTATAGAGAGTTAAAATTTCAAGTCTTGATATCAGACTCTCTCTGTGGATTCTATTAATTACTACCTATAAGACCTTGGGTACATTACTCTTCTGTCTCAGTTTCTTTGTCTGTAAAATGGCTGTAATTATAGGATCAAATTCATAAAGTTCTTGTGAAAATAAATTAATTTTTTAGCAATTGGTAGCATAGAACTCAATAAATATTAACAATGACTATTATGATGATATTTCTAATTCTTTATGCTTCACAAAATGAACTACTTTCTAATGCTAAACATTATTAGAAGTGTTATTAAAGCCAAGACATTTATGTTACTCTTCCTTGGGTTACATATAAATACTTTTTCCAGTCTGTTCACTTTCTCCTTTTCTTCCCCGTTATTCGGCATTGGTGGTCATGATCTTGGTTTCAGAATCTGATGGAAATAATAGTGGGAATATCATAGCATGGACTCGAATGAAATGCATATTCTAAAAGCAATGCTGAACCAAAACTGTTTTAGTGAGGGATTTTCTAGGATAGCAAATCAAGAAAGAAATTGAATAGAGATTCAAGATTGAGCCTGGAATGTAGCTAAGAACATTTCGTCCAAAGTACTATTTCTAACTGTACACGGGAAAATTTACCAGGGAGGTTCAAAAGTAAGGCAGTCTGTGGTGCCACAAACAAGTCACAGCACGTGGTCTAGGACTGAGAGTGGCTAGAGAGCGGGCACAGGTGTCTGGTTCACATTGATTGCATTTGCGCTTAAGTGTGCATGTGTGCAACTGTGCACCTGTGTGTGGATTTGTGTGTGTTCACACGTGCTTGTGTGTGTAAAGAAGAGAATGTCCAGTTTAAATAAGTTGGGCAATCCTTTCCTTCCTTCCTGTCATTATGTTGTGGGGTTCCTGTACCTGTAAATAAGTATGGGTATAAGTAGAATGAGATTATAAGGTTAGTGAATTTGAGAAAATGTGTTTTAATATTGTCCCCAAATAAATAAATGCCCTTCGGCCTTATTACTGGGCCTAAGAGTAATGACTTTCAAAGTCTGGCATGTGAGGTTACTTCAGACTCTACATGTTGAACATGCCTTTTTTTAAAATTCATGATCTATTAACATATTTGAAAAAAATTAACTATTGGCTTTACTTTAACACAAAGCGATACTGACATTTTATCTATAATAATGATATCAATTTTAAATCATTTATTTAAGTAAAAATATGACTTGGTTTAAAACTATATGTAGTGGGATGTCTGGGTGGCTCAGTTGGTTAAGCGTCTGCTTTCGGCCCGGGTCATGATCCCAGGGTCCTGGGATTGAGTCCCACATCGGGCTCCTTGCTCAGCAGGGAGCCTGCTTCTCCCTCTCTCTCCCTCTGCTTGTGCTCTCTCTGTCAAATAAATAAAATCTTTAAAAAAATAAATAAATAAAACTATATGTAGTGCTTAAGTGTGACATAAATCATGAAGTTGATACATGACTAACTCAAATTTGGGAAAAATTGCAATAAGAGACTGGACTTGACAAATTAGACAGAGAAGTGGGAACAGCAAAGTGATGAAGAAGACTGTGTTCTGCATGTTTTGATAGAGGGATAAAACAGCTTTGTTCTCCCTGTAACTTTGCTTCCCTAATTTACCAAAAATACCTATCGTTCCTTGCTTTTGACGCGTGGTATTGTGAATGTGTCATAGTAAAGGCCAGTTCTTGATCGGTGATCTTTTCCAGATGACTGGCAAGCACGCCAGGGGGTCCCCCACAGCTTGCATCAGTCACCCAAGAGGGCACACATTCCTGCTGCTCATCTGATGAACATTCCACAAGCTGATAAATATGCTCCCTTTCTGTGAAGGATACATTTTCCCATCCAAATTTTTAATTGTCATGGGAAGGGCAGCACTCAATACATGTAATTTCTATCATTGTAGAGTTGGACTCATATAGGGAAAATTAGAGTCCTTCACAAACCAAGAGTTAATTTCAGTAAACACCTGTTCTATTGTTCTTGACAATGTTAATGGTATATATTTTTTGAAACAGGAAGTTATTTCATGCATAAAGTCCTGAGTTTTATGTAAATAAAAGGAATAATGAAAATTTAGAGAGAAGTTAATACAAATATTTGTGGACATGTCTGAAAATCAAAAGTGTTCAACTTTCTAGAATAGGACCATGACATTCCAGTTCCACAATAGTAGACATTTCTAATAGGTCTCATGTTTATTGCAACTTCAAGTGTTATTACCTATTAAGTGGCATTATCATCTGTTTAATAGGCACCCATGAAACTTTCAAGATCATTAGAGAACTATATGTATCTCATAAGTTCTTAGAGTAAATATGAAACTTTCAAGATAATAGGAAACTATATCATAAGTTCTATGTCTGTGTTGGCTAAAATCAAATAGTGTATGGCATACTTCTTTAGATGCTTCTTAATAAAATGTTAGTTTCTACAGGGGGGATGGTTGCAGTAAAGTTTTTCCACAGGTACATGTTGTTCTTCCCTTAATGTTTTATATAACATCTTCATGTTAATAAGAGGAATAATGTGTTCCGATAGTGACCATCCTTTATCATCTTTCTCTCTCCTCTACCCTATAGGAGTAACATGCTTGTTAAAAAAAAGCAGACAGATGGGCCCCTGGGTGGCTCAGTTGGTTAAGCGACTGCCTTAGGCTCAGGTTATGATCCCGGAGTCCCAGGATCGAGTCCCACATCGGGATCCCTGCTTGGCAGGGGAGTCTGCTTCTCCCTCTGACCCTCTTCCCTCTCGTGCTCTCTATCTCTCAATTCTCTCTCTCTCAAATAAATAAATAAAATCTTTAAAAAAAAAGAGCAGACAGAAATTATGGTAGTGAACACAATTTTGATCCTTAGTGTTACTTATGATAATCGTAAAATATTCTCATGCTCTTTTTGAAGACTTAAAGATGGCAAAATAAAATCATGTATTTTTTCATTCTGTTAATTTAATAATTTTCCTAATAATAATCATCTTAGCAAAGAAAAATGAAAAACATTCATACTGACAAACACTTGTATGTTGATTGAAAAGCAGAAATATTTTTTAGTGTCTGATCAATACGGTAAGACAGAATCTACAGTAACAGTCTTGTATAAGCCTAGTTCATATCTTTAAACACCATTACCAAGTGTTTTGAAGTGTCATGAAATCATACATGTTCTTGGGAAATAATGTGCTTTTTATATCAGATATACTCACAGTATAAATAGGAGAAATTTAGTAAAAGACTGAAGCAGCATTGGCATTTTGCTGTGTGATAGAACTGTTTTAAATATAGAGATGTTGTCATCAATTTGTATAATCTTTAAAGCTCCACCCCCACTCCACCCAATGCTACTGGTTTCTTCAAAGGAATGAAATGCTTTATCTTCTTGACAGAACAAATTGACTGGAAAATTACATAAACCCCTCAGCAGATGTTCTTTTCCACTTTGTTTGGGAATTTGCACTGCTATACAGTGTTTCCAAGACCCATGTGGAGATGGGCTTGCAGGATGCAATCAACGTAAGCAGACTACTACTACAATGAATGCAAAGGCTACTAGTTATTCTTTGGTTGCATGACAAAGTGCGATTTGGTCAATAAACCATAATACTATTTCCTAATTTTTAACAAAATTACTAAACATCCAAAAGACTTGAGCTATTCAAATTAGCCCTACAAACACTAAGCATTTCCCAACCCACGTGAAATTCCAAGCTCCAAATTGCTAGAAATGTGTTTGCCATAATGACTGAGTCTTGGAGTCAAGGATGTCAGGCAGCAAAGAATAGGAAAAAGAAACCAATTTTGACTTCCAATCCCCTGCATCATATCTCTAACAGTATGGCATACTAATCTGTGCAAATCAGATGGCATTTTCAAAATTATAATGCACACCATTGAGTTAAGCATCTGTATAACAATCTGACTTGTCATCCATCTCTCTGTGAACAGTATACTGCAACTTAGTGTCACTTAATGCTAAATGACATCCATCTACATAGTCTGCTTCTCTGTCTAGCATGGTAAATTTATAATTGTATTTCATCCCTTTATTTTTCAGGCTTTGCAAAAACATATTTTCCATGCAGTTAAAAATAAGAGAAACTAATGCAATTAGCCCTCAATAAAAGGCTATCAAGCTGTTCAATAAATGGTATATTGAAAACATCTCAAAGTAGATGTTTACATTCCAAAAGATTACAAATTCTTAGCAACTCTATGGAATGCATTAATATTTTCAGCTAAAGGGATTATTTTTGGAGGGAAAGGGGAGTGAGTCATCTGGAAGTAGAATAAATGTTTTAATGAAAATTCCAAAAGTTAGAGTAAGTCAGAAAAAAAATCAAGATAATGTTGGTGTAAACTAAGGTACCAATTTCCCTAGTAACATGATTCGGAGATGGGCAATTGTTCTATGCAAGAGCTTTCGTTATGTAAGTTGGGTTTCTACTGAGGCATTGATTATGAATCCTAACAAGTCATACTTCACAGAAATTACCACCTTCTAGAAGAAAATGCTCAGTTAGAATTTGCTATCTCATTTCAAATAGCTAATAACTAATATACTTAATAACTAATAATTATTAACTAACATATAACTTATATCTTAACTAAGATTTCATTTTGGTGATTTCTTCTAAACATTTTATCTTAAGCACAAGAAAAGGATAATTTTTTTCACTTTTTTTTTTTTTTTTACTTAAATGACTCAGTTTTGCATTGATAAAGAGCTAGATCTGCCTTCAAAATACTTGAATTCTACTCCGGCTTTCCTAATAATTAAATGTGTTTCATTTTTCAAGCCATTCTCTTGATGCTATGTTCCCCATCTGTAAAGTTATGGAAGTTCCTTGTTCCTCCTTAAGGTTCATTAAACACCATGGAAGAGAACTTTGGAGAGGTTGACAAAATAGGGTCTTTGGGAAGATTTGAATCTCACATCAAGTAATGTGGGCTTTATCCTACAGGGAAGGGGCTTGTTAATGTGTTTCAACCACAGAACCAACCTCATTTCTCAGTGCTTCAAAGCTAATGGTTTGAAGAAAATGCAACAAAATAAAAACTGACCTCCAAAACTCATGTTTGCTAAGTAATAATTGCAAGAAAAAATACATTTTACATGTTTCATGATGTTATTAAGAAAGTTTTAGTAAAAAGAAAAATATACTGTGAAAAAATATGTAGAAAGTAGATATTTTCTTTGATTTCTGCTTCTTTTCCCACAATGGAAAAGATTTTCTTGAAATGCCCTATTTTTTTTCCTAAAGAGCAGATACTTCTTTTTTGAGATGTGACTTGGATATACAAAAAATAATCTGTTTTCATATGCCAAAATTCTCAAAAAGAAATCTTTTAGTTCAAATTTTGTATAATGGTCATTGTTTCTATCATTTAAGTATATTAAATTGTCCTTTTTTATATAAAAAAACTAGTTGAATCTGGTGGATGTCTAAGAATATTTGATTGTAATTATAATACCAACTCAACACTAGGTAGGCTCAGTTCAGGAGTTAAAGCCTCTGTGACTCACAAAATTAGAATGCCTTTTTTTTTTAAAGATTTTATTTATTTATTTGACAGAGAGAGAGAGATAGCGAGAGAGGGAACACAAGCAGGGGGAGTGGGAGGGGGGAAATTCCCGACGAGTAGGGAGCCCGATGCGGAGCTCGATCCCAGGAAACTGGGATCATGACCTAAGCCGAAGGCAGTAGCTTAACCAACTGAGCCACCCAAACGCCCCTAGAATGCCTTTGGACTAATGCCTAAACTTCTGTTAATAGCCTAATTCCCTTCTTTTTTTTTTTTTTTTTTTTTTTTGTTAAATACACTCTCAGTAAATAAGATATAGTATATAACTTAGTGAATAATAAGTATATCTGGCAGGGCTGTTCTCTATTTTTTTCCTTTGGATATTCTGAAAAATTATACTATGTAAATAGAAAGTTCTAACTAATATGGGTTTACTAAGCACCACCATTATTATTTATCACTGCAAGTGCTTCATAACTTAGAAGTGTTTACAGCAAGCATGGTTGTGATAAGTATTCAAACTCTTCATTGTTTTGGAAAATATCTGGACAAAACTAAATACAATATCCCCCTCCCACCTTCCCCCCAAAAACCTGAATAACATTGTTTCAAGCTGATAATACCATGCCAAAAAATATCTGTAAATACCTCCATGGAATCATGGTTTCTTATAAGTCAAATAGGCAGATAATCCCTTTTTTTCTTATTCTTAAAATACCGTTTCTTTTCTGCCACCAGGTAAAAATGATGCAATCTAATTTTATATATCTATAATCTGGCATATCAGGAATATCGTCATTATATGAGATAATCATTTTAGTTAATTTTTTTAAAATTTACATAGAATAGTAATTCTAAATTTGTAATTATTTAAAAAATGACAATGGGCACCTAGATGGCTCAGTTGGTCAAGCAACTGATTCTTGATCTCAGCTCAGGTCTTGGCATCAGGCTCATGAGTTCAAGCCCCTTTTTTAAAAAAAAGATAAAATGACAGTGTGAGTGAGAGGTACTTTTATTTTATCTAAAAGTCAAACACTCAGCTGTGCGATAAAAGTTCCAGGTAAAGGAAATAAAATCACCATGAAAATGAATTTACAATCATGGTAAAATAAAACAAAACTTGTCTGAGTCTATCATGAGATAAAAATGCATATTTCTAGTCACATGGCTCTTTAAAGCTCAGTTTACTGCATGTGTATCAGCAAAAGAAGTCCAGCTGATTTAGGGCTCCATTCACTCAGACCCTGTCTGATTTAGATAGCCTTATACGACTCTTTGACTTGAAATACATTATCCATCAAATCCTTTTCAAATCATCTGACTAGAATGAATATTATCTATTTTGTTATGTGCTCTCTCTGTTTTAATCCACCTCTATTTCCACACTCCTGCATATATGTTTGTTTAGCAAGCCTTGGTTTTGTCTGATCATCAGTCCAATTATTTACACATCATTTAAATTTTAATAACTTAAATCATAGGAATTTAAAGAATAATGGGGCTCAATCGAGGTTAGTAAATATTCTCTTGTTAGAAATGTTCGCACATAATATAAATTAACTCTCCATGGACCAACACTTGTGTGATTATGGTGTATTTTGGAAAATTCTGGAGGTGACTACTTCCTGCTGATAGCTCATGGGCGCCAGGAAAGTTAAGGCTGGAAGGTGGGCAGAATGGTTTCTTAGGAAAAACTATGACCAAAATGTAAACAGGGATTCAACTCCTTATAATAATAGAAATAAATAGATCAAAACTAAATCCTCAAAATAAGCCAGTACTATTGTCACTCCATATTTTATCCCCAACTAAATCCATTCAACACTTGTAAAATATATGAAAATTCCTAAGAATTGATTAGGTCATGTTTTTTTTCTTTGGTTCTCTACTGTGTATAAAGTTCTCAATTTCAAAATTCCAGTTTTAGGAATAACCTTGTGATTTTTTCAAACACAGTCAAAAGGGAATATAGTCAATAATAATTTTATAATTTTGAATGGTGACCAATGGTAACCACAGTAACCCTGGTGAGCATTTCATAATGCATATAAATGTCAAATCACCATGTTGTATACCTGAAACTAATATGATATTTTATGTAAGCTGTACTCAGTTAATAATAAAGTCAAAAGTACTCCACAAGTCACTACAGAGAATTCCTTTGTGAGAAGTAGGAGGGTTTAGGGTTTAAGAATGCATTTCAGGGGTGCCTGGGTGGCTCAGTGGTTTAAGTATCTGACTGTTGATTTTGGCTCAGGTCATGATCTTAGGGTTGTGAGATCAAGACCTACGTGAGGCTCCACGCTGGGCATGGGGCCTGCTTAAGATTCTCTCTCTACCTCTCCCTCTGCCCCTCCCCCACCATCTTTCTCTCAAAAAAAATGCATTTCAGAAAAATGTGATCTGAGTATTGTGTGATTTTTAATAATCTGTAAGAGTAAAGAAGCCAATTGGAAATGTTTCTTACTCTCAGATGTATTAAGTGCCAGTGTTCTTTTTTATTTAAAAAGGAAAACAAATGGGCATAGTACATTCAGAGCACACCAGAGTGGCATTCTGAATGGATGGTCAAATGTATCTCAACCCTCTAAAATAATAAAAACCTCATTTGTTTATAAGAATAATAAAGAACTCTGATTATTTTATTTTTGGTAACATAGAAATATTGTGAAGAAAAATAAAATTTTAAAAACATTTCCAGTAATAATAGAAAATGCAGGTGGTATTTATCTGAAATTTATAAAAATTTCCAAATGAGTATTAAATTGGCATAAAAAACACACAAAAGTGTCTGGTGTGTGTGTCTGTGTGTGTACATGTGTGTAGGGGCAATGGATTATAATGATATAGGATATATGATAAAGATGACAAAGATAAAATACCAGACAGAAAAAAAAAATTATATTCTGGCAAGTGATAGAGAGATCAAATGGTTGTTCAGAAAAAATAGTTAAAAGTACTATGATTCTAAATCATACTGTTGAGGGTATTCTACGGCCCATGCTTTAATATCCCTCTTAAGTAAACATTTAATAATTATGCTTAAAATTACTCCACCATGCAAAATATAAGCTCACAGGTGCATAAATAAATGGACAATAAATGGTCTTCTATAGATGAATACACTTTGGCAGTTTTATTCTCTAGAGACATTTTCTCCTCCCTGAATGTAACTATTGTAAAAGCTCATTAATGTGAAAAATGGAATAGTTTGAAAAAAATCATTTGATTAAGTTATTATTATATAAAGTTCATACTTTGTGTTAACTAAGAAAAGCAGATTTTTTTCATAAATAGAAATATGCTACAAGTTACAGGTTCCAGTTCAAATAAATAAAAGTATAAAATGGAGTACTGTCATTTTAAATGTTACATGATTGTAATTGCTGCTAATGTCATCGATTTCAGCAGGTATTATTTCAGTAGAGTAGTTATAATGGACTTTGCAAGTATTTCTTTTTAATATTTATCTTTGGTAGTATAATTTATTCTTCTAGATATAAATTATAGATTCTGTAATACAAGTTAATATTTTCATAAGAGCAGTTGGCTGCCTATTAGGGAAAGAAAAATTTCTTTTTCCTTATATCTGTATATCTGGATTTATGTATACACACACACACACACACACAAACACACACTTATATTTTGCAGAGCATTTTAACCTACGAAATTATGAAATTTAGAAAATAAATATAAGATATCAAATGTCAAATATTAAGTCACTAAGAATTTCTCTGGTTTCAGTATTTTCTGGGTAATAACTCTCTCCATGAAAAAAAAAGCCTTCGGTAATGTGAATTCACACATTCTTCTTGCTATTAAGCATAGATTTGCACTAAATTTTCCAAATTTCTTTAGACTTGACATTCTAGCACTTTCAAAAAAGTCTACAGACATGAAAAAAGTTTTATGAGTTAAAGTACTTTAACTATTCAACATTATCAGTACTGAATACCATGACTTAAAACATGAAAAGAATATTTTAATAGAATCAAATTTTTAATATCATGAAAACAGGAAGAATTTTAGATTGAGTCTGAAATTTAAGAACTGGAAATTTCATCATTGTTTCCAATTTCCTAAATGTATCCAACAGATATATTTAGGGACAATCTCTAAAGTTAACTCCAGGGAGCAAAGTTACTAATGTTACTCCAGAAGAGTAACCTAGTCCTCTTATGTTTTATTCTTTGAACCAGAAGATGGACAGGTGATTCTAAAATAGATGGGAGAGGACTGAAATATCCCCACCTTAGGAACTGAAAATGTAAGAACTAAATGAGGGGAAAACATGGCAGTATATCTATGACTATGACAAACAGCCTTGACTTTTTACTTAACTTACGTAGGCTAATAAGATTTTAGTAGTTTCCTGTGTGTACCAGATCCGCAAATTCTTTTCAGTCTTTCTGCAATTGCCAGTGTGGTAATAATGAACTTTATAAAAGGGGTTTGATAAAGAAGATTATTATTTACCAAAACATGATCTGCATAACACCTATACTTAAAATATTCTAGGAGAGGGTGTGCCTGGTTAGGCGTCTGCCTTTGGCTCAAGTCATGATCTCCAGGTCCTGGGATCAAGCCCATGTCATCAGGCTGCTGGCTCAGCAGGGAGTCTGCTTCTCCCTCTGCCTCTTCCTCCAGCTCATGCTCTTTCTCTGTCTCTCTTAACTAAATAAAATCTTACATAAATAAATAATAAATAAATAAAATTTTTAAAATTTTCTGATTAAAAAATAAAATATTCTAGGAGAAAAGTTTTGTATTAAAGTAAGTTTATGAAAGTCTGCACATTATATCACACATTTGGAGATTTCTAATGCACAAGTGTCATTTGATATTGCATCATGACTGTTTCTACTATATTCACTAATCTTTGAAAACACTTTTCAATGGCTGCATAATCAACCAATATATGATGTTATATAATTTATCCATTTCTCTACTGTTAACATAAGGATTTTCAATAGTCTGATTTTATTAACAATTCTGTACATAAAGCTTCATGCATATTTCTGATAGTTTTTATGGAATAAAACACTAGAATTAGAAATAATAATAGATCATACTGAATGAGTATTGTAATAGTCCTAATAAATATTGTCAAGTTGCCTTCCAGAAAGTTATACCAATATGAGTGCACTACAGCATATATTCCCCAAGTTACACACTTAAGAGCTTTTATAAATCAATATAAAAATCCCAAAAGAACAATGAACAAAGCCCTTAAAAATGGGAAATTCAAATAGTTATAAATAATGTGCAAACTCTTGAATAATTAAAATAATGCAAATTAAATCAATGACTAAATACATTTAATCTGTTAGATTAACCAAAGTAATTTGAGAATTAAAATAATATCGTAGACATTCTTACTGATAATAAGATGTCAAAGGGGCCCAAAATTTCAGGAAAACAATATAGCAATATTTATCTAAAATAAATAAATACCTAAAATAAATCATTTCCTTGATATGTTTTAGAAAATTAGAAATATGGATAGAAATATTTTGTTTTAGGGTGATTAACACAGCATCATTAATAGCAACTATTTTTTTAAATGGCCAAAAGAGGACAGAAATATTTATGTTGATACTGCTAATATTGTCTAATGATCCATTCTCTCCTACTTCCTTTATTAAAGCAACCCTCAGATGTTAATTAATATATTGCCACCTAGAAAAATACTGTAACTCTAAGCCTTTCTCTTTGCTAGGGTGATTACACGACTATATTCAGGCCAATTGGATGTAAGCAAAAAATAAATGTGCAACATCTGTGGCCTTAAGATGAAGGATAGTCCTCTACTACTTCTCTCTTCCTGCTGTAATGTAGACTTGGTAGAATGAGCTGGAACAACCATATTCATCCATGAGATGGGAGCATGAATGGCAGGGAAACAAAGTAAATGATCTTGGAGCTGATGATTTGGTGCTACAGGAAATTACTGGCCCACCTGCCTCTGAGGCTTCTATATGAAGGATAAATAAAGGTCTATCTTGTTTAAACTATCATTGTTTGGACTGTTTTTGTTACAGTAGTTCAAACTACTCCTTAGGTACATGATCCATACATGTAGGGATGTTATGCAGCAACTAAAAGCCTCCAAATAGGGTGCCTGGGTGGCTCAGTTGGTTAAGTGACTGCCTTCAGCTCAGGTCATGATCCTGGAGTCCCGGGATCGAGTCCCATGTCGGGCTCCTTGCTCAGCAGGGAGTCTGCTTCTCTCTCTGACCCTCTTCCCTCTTGTGCTATCTCTCATATTCTCTCTCAAATAAGTAAATAAAATCTTTAAAAAAAATAAAAAATAAAAGCCTCCAAATAGCATGGAAGAAACCAATAAAATAATTGTGCAGAAAGAAAGCAAAATATATTATGTCAGCTTTTCAATTATGATGTTAAAGGGAAGTGATCTCCAAAATGCTAATGGGAGTAAAGTCTTGGTGGTTAAGATTAGTGATGATTTTAAGATGTGTTTCTATTTCTAATCTAATAATGAGGAAAATATCAGACAAATCCCAATTGACATTTTACAAAATACCTGACCAAAACTTTTCAATACTGTCAGGGTCATTAAAAACAAGGCAAGTTGAGAAAGTGTTATAGCCAAGAAGAGTATAAGGAGTCATAATGACTAAATGTAACATGGTGTTCTGGATAAGATCTTGCCATAGGGAAAAAAAAAAAAAGTAGGTAAAAACTAAGGAAATCTGAAAATGGTCTTTAGTTAATAATATTTTAATATTATTAGTTCATTGATTGTGACAAATGTACTATAGTAACATAAAGTGTTAGCAATAGAGGAAGCTGGGTGTGGGCTTATACGGGCAGTGTTATGTAGCACACAGTGCTTGGTAACCAAGCCCAAGCGCAGACTCCAACTACATGGAGGATAGCAAAGCTCAACACAATTCCAGACACCAGGAATGGAGAGACTTCTGCCCACTGCATCTTGGTATCTGAGTCACCAAGGAAAGCACAGCACAGCCAAGCACTGAATGGTAAAATGGTTTTACTCCCATAGAGAAGAGACAGTGCAAGATCAATTCCAGTAGGGGTGTCAGTCTCTCATGGCCAGCAGGTTTCCCTGGCGGCCAATGCTGGGCAACTGGCCTATGTGCCCTCCACTAATGCCCCCGCATAATAACCTGATCTCTCCCCTGCCAAACACTGAAAGCCCTGAGCAAGACTAAAGGTCATTAATTGGTAATAACTGTGGGCTCCCTCTGGGTAAGGAAGGCTTAGAGGCCAAGGCCTATTTTTATGTGGCTGAGCGAGACTCCAAAAACCATACACATAAGACTGCCTTTCTCAAGAGGAAGTCTTGTACTATCCTCACAAGTTTTCTATAAACATAAATCTATATTAAAATTAAAAATTTATATATAGAGAGATATATAGGTATCTCTCTCTCTCTCTCTCTCTCTCTCTCTCTCTCTCTCTCTCTATATATATATATATATATATATATATATATATATATATATATATAGAATGTTCCAGGCACTATATTGTAGGTCACAGACTTTGCTACTGATCTCTAGCTCACTTTGTTGTGTGGGCAGAAGCCAAGCCTGCATTATCTCAAGCTTCTTTCAGCATCTCTGACTTCCTAAACCACATGCATGTTTAGCTCCATGGTCAAAGACAGCGGCTTCCCTTCAAGTTACTGGCATCATTGAACTTGGAGGTTTGGAAGTGGTGATGAATCAGTCTGGGCCTCAGCCTCTTTTCATGGGTTCCAGTTTCCTTTCACTCTCTACTACTGTCAAGTCCCTCTCACCTTCCCAGCCGCCTGCCCTGCTGACCTCAGACCCAGGGGCTGAGGCAACAGATGGACATAAACGTTTTCAATAGTTTCCAAAGAAGGTAAAAACCATATAATAAACCCCATGTATTATATCTTCCCTCATGATAACAATTTTCTGATTAAATCTTGCCTGTTATTAGCTATGTAATCTATTAGGACCACTTATTAAAAATCTTATGTATTGAGCACTAACTGCCTTATTTCAAGGGCTAAGGGCTACAGAATCAATCAAACAATCACAAGGAGGCTGAAAATTAAAAGACAACATGTTCTGATACAGTATCTTGAATTCTGATACAGTATCTTGGAACCTCCTCAAATGCTGCCATTTTCGCAAACGAATCAAGATAAACAACCATTTTGTTGAGCTCTCCATTGAAGAATTAATAACATTAATGAAATCTACTATCTAATCACTATATATTCTAACTCTTTTCTAATTTCAAATTCATTACATCTATAATGAAAATAAAAGATATTCTTAGTGGTCAAAAGACATAAAATGATTAATCACATATCTACTAATGACATTTTAAAAGTACCTCAGCCCAGAAATGTGACACTACAATCATTAAAAATCAGATTCAATTTTCAAAGATACTAATCTTAAATTTTATACTGCTGGCAGAAACATAAAATTATATCCAGTAAGCTCAGATGCTCTGGAAAATGGAAAAGCTCAGTTCTATGGTGCTGCCAGAAAATAATATGCTTTTAGAAATTCTGCAAGTTGAGTAGGGAGATAACTGATCAGAATATGACAAAGTGATGTTACAAATTGTTCAGAACAGAAAAATTCCAGATCCAAAGAGATTTTTTTTTTTTTGAGACACTGATTGAGGTCCAAGAGCAGCATAATGGTACCAAATGGATAAAAACAACAATAAAGTCACTTCTCATGCATAATGCATAGGCATTCTCTATTGGAGTTGATATCACCATCTGGTGTCTAATTATTCCTGCCTCATACCACACGGTGGTATGCACCTAATGGAATGACTGTACATTAAAATAACTCAGTACACAGACTCTTTGCTGCTAATTATAAGGTGCTAGTTGTTGTTGTTGTTGTTTTAAAGATCATGGAAATCCCAAGGAATTTGGTGTTCATGGCTTAAAATAAGTATTTTGTAGGGTGTCACTAGAAAAAGAGAACTCCAGTTAACTTTTATTTTTCCAAAAGATCTATTGTTCATTTATGTTTAGTTCGTTTCTTGCAACATCTGTACCACAGAAATTAATTAAGGTCCTGATTCCCTATTCTCATCACATGATCCTTTTTTCAAACGGCATCTTTCTTCAAACTGAATACTTTTATTTTGATTTATTCATATATACCTTCAAGTTGTAGGAATCAGGGTTAGCCGTTATTTGTTCTCTCTGAAAATAACAAAAAAGACAACAATTCTAATGAAACCAGACATTTATTCATCATTCATTCTTTTATTCCACAAGCATTTGTGGCGTATTTACTAAAAATTAGAAAGTTTAGGGTCTGAGGGAATAATTGATTACCGCTTGAGAAGGATGAGGGCTAATTAATGAAAAAAGATAGAGAGCCATGATAAAAATAAAGCTTTGTAAATGCTGTGATAGAAGAATTTACAGGTTCTTCATAGAGAGGAGAGATTCTTCAGGATATCTTTTAACCCCTGCAGATACTGCTTCTTTTCTTGGTTGCAGTTTTAGCTGTTTCCTGATGCACATTAAACTTCCCCCGAAAGTAGTGGTTTAAAATGACAATTATTTACTGATGATTTTATAATTTCATCAGGGCTTGGAAGCAACAGCTCATGCTTGTTCCACAGGGTATCTTTCGGAAGGTTTTACTGGAAAAACTAGAGGATCAACGTGAAGGTGACTCACTTATGTGGAATAAAAGTTGGTCTGGCTTTAGCTGGTATCTTAGGTAGAATGGTGGGTTGGGGCTCTCAATCATCTGCCACATGTGGTTGCTTGGGCTTCCTCACAGAATGACAGCCAAGTTACAAAACAGCAGAAGGAGAAGCTGCCAGCCTTTTTAAAGTGCAGACCCAGAACTGGCAGAGTATCAATCTTCCACCTCCTTCTTTGTAAGAAGACAGAGGTTCAGGCCGGATTCAATGGATTGAAGACTCAGACTACACTTCTCAGAGCTCTATTTCTGGCTATCTTTAATTCCCTAGTTGGTATAAAATTTACTAGGTAAATATAATCCTGGAAAGTACTTTAGGGAGAAATGTAAAGGCTTACTTCTCTTAAAATCCAGAGTGCCTATATGTAAAATTCCATTTTAATACTATGGTTCTGAAAAGGAAACTATATTTCATGGAATATTGGAAAGACAGGTTTTAGTTCTAGATTTCCTGAAATAGTTGTGCTAATCAAGAGAAATCTTTATATCAATACGTGTTAGATACATTTGATTTCAAATCAAATTTATGTTAATGGCGGACAGTTAGAAAATACTTGTTATGTATCATGAGGTGACAAATATTTTGTATGCTATTTCACTCAATTACCAGAACAAAAATTTCAGGCAAAATTAATATTCCCTTAAGAAAACTGAGGCTAAGGGGCGCCTGGGTGGCTCAGTCGTTAAGCGTCTGCCTTCGGCTCAGGTCATGATCCGAGGGTCTTGGGATCGAGCCCCACATCGGGCTCCCTGCTCTGCGGGAAGCCTGCTTCGCTTCTCCCTCTCCCACTCCTCCTGCTTGTGTTCCCTCTCTCACTGTGTCTCTCTCTGTCAAATAAATAAATAAAATATTTAAAAACAAAGAAAAAAAAGAAAACTGAGGCTAAGGGAAATGAGTAATTTATCTGAGCTTATAACAGCTAATATGTGGAAGGTCTTGAATTCAAGCCTGGGATGTCTTTCTTCAAAGTCTTAGTGTTATATCATATTGCTTAAGCACAGACAAATTGAATGTTAACTTTTATTAGATGTATTTTTCTCTATTTTCCCTTCTGATATATCCACTGTCCACTTGCAAATAAAATTTATTATTATTTACTACACACTCTATACAAAAATTTTAACTTATAAAACTGTTTGCAATGAAAGTATGTGTTACCAGATATATGTGTATATCCCAAATTAACATTTTAAAATAGAATAGGTAAAACTGGGAGATAAAATTATTTATGCTCAAATATCAGATTTAGGTACCAGATTCTATGTTGATTCATCTAGTTGCTCAAGTATTTACCTTTTCCAATCCCTTCTTTTTCTATTCCATAAACTCCATGATGGACAGTAATAGGCCTCTTATTTTATACACAAGGCAGACAGCCTAGTAGGTATTGAATGAGGGGAATAAGTTGTAAAAGTCCTATGAAAAATTTATGAAAACAATTAATTGGGTGAAAAGTCAATCAGAAAACCCAAATCCATAATACTAGGTCAACTGTAATCATATTGGAAAATTTCCCTGGGAGTCCTTTGCTCTACATTTTTCTGTTATGCTAAGAGAAAATTACATGAAAGTAGATTATAGTTATACTTTGAGACAATTATTTCAAGACCATTTGAGAGCAAAGAAGTACTGAAGAGCTTTTTGAAAAATTACAGTTGTATTTTTTTAGAAGGTTTCTCCATTAACGTTAATTATGTTCTCCCTAGTGTCATGAGCTTAGGAGCCTTATGAAAAGGAAAATTTACTCCCCAACAGGTGAATGTTTTAAGTTTTCAATTCATTACCATTTGACCTGAAACATTTAGAGTTGCTTCTTTTTCTTTACAAAAAAAAAAAAGCAGGTTTATTGAGATATAATTCATGTAACAAACAGTTCACCCATTTAACATTATAATTCATTGGTTTTTCGTTTGTATACTGAATTTTGTGATTATCATCACACTTAAAATATTTTCATTATTCCAAAAGGAAATTAGAATATTTTCATCACTCCAAAAGAAATCTTTTACTGAATAGCATATTGCTCCCTGTGGCCTCACCTTCCTACCCTCTATGTTGCCGTAGGCAACTTAATCTATTACGATTTGTCTTTCAGTTCAAATAGAGAAGTGGGAAAAAGGATGTATTCTCAGATTACACATATAATGTGTAATTCATAGATCTAGATTGCCCACATGTCAATCCTGTGTTAATAACCTTAAAGACCAGGCAATATAGCATTAAGTGCATCTTATGAGGCAATCAAAATGGTTTTAATGAAATACAGGATTATAGCAATGTGGGCTGGCTCAACTTTCATCTCAAAAATCTTGAATTAAAGTCACTTTCAGAGAGCCCATTAGGAATAAGCGGAGAGAAGAGCACATATTTCAAACTTATAGGCTTCCTAAACACTTGTTTCGTGCCCCGACTTTTTTTCATGTCCTTCATTCCTAAAATATGTTTATGTATCTACACTCCTTTCCACTTTTTTGTTTGTTTTTGGTTTTTTTAATAATTTTTTATTGTTATGTTAATCACCATACATTACATCATTAGTTTTTGATGTAGTGTTCCATGATTCATTGTTTGTGCATAACACCCAGTGCTCCACACAGAATGTGCCCTCTTTAATACCCATCACCAGGCTAACCTATCCGCCCACCCCCCTCCCCTCTAGAACCCTCTGTTTTTCAGAGTCCATCATCTCTAATGGTTCGTCTCCCCCTCCGATGCACTCCTTTCCACTTCTATTTTTTAAGATTTCTTTATTTATTTTAGAGAGAGAAAGAAGCAGGGAAAGAGTGGGTACTAGTGAGAGGAGGAGCAGAGGGAGAGATTTTTCAAGCCAACGCTGGGCTCAGTGTGGAAGTGCTCCATCTCACAACCCTAAAGTCAGGACCTGAGCCCGAAACCAAGAGTTGGTTGCTGAACCCATCGGTCCACCCAAGCACCCCTCCACTTCTTTTTGTTTGTTTGTTTGTTTTAATTTTATTTTATTATGTTATGTTAATCACCATACATTACACCATTAGTTTTTGATGTAGTGTTCCATGATTCATTGTTGCGTATAACACCCAGTGCTCCATTCAATACGTGCCCTCTTTAATACCCATCACCAGGCTAACTCATCCCCCCACCCCAAAACACTGTTTGTTTCTTGGAGTCCATAGTCTCTCATGGTTCATCTCCCCCTCCGATTTCTCCCCCCTTCATTTTTCCCTTCCTGCTATCTTCTTCTTCTTCTTCTTTTTTATAACATATAATGTATTATTTGTTTCAGAGGTACAGGTCTGTGATTCATCAGTCTGACACATTTCACAGTGCTCACCATAGCACATAACCTTCCCAATGTCTATCTCCCAGCTCCCCCATCGCTCCCACCCCCCAGCACTCCAGCAACACTCAGTTTGTTTCCTGGGATTAAGAATTCCTCATATCAGTGAGATCATATGATACTTGTCTTTCTCTGATTGATTTATTTTGTTTAGCATAACACTCTCTAGTTCTATCCATGTCATTGCAAATGGCAAGATTTCGTGGGTTTTTTTGTTTGTTTGTTTGTTTGTTTTATGGCTGCATAATATTCCATTGTATATATATACCACATCTTCTTTATCCTTTCATCTGTCGATGGGCATCTTGGCTCTTTCCATAATTTGGCTATTGAGGACATTGCTGCTATAAACATTGGGGTGCATGTACCCCTTCAGATCCCTACATTTGTATCTTTGGGGTAAATACCCAGGAGTGCAATTGCTGGACTGTATGGTAGATCCATTTTCAACTTTTTGAGGAACCTCCATACTGTTTTTCAGAGTGGCTGCACCAGCTTGCATTCCCACCAACAGTGTAGGAATGCTCCCCTTTCTCTGCATCCTTGCCAACATCTATCATTTCCTGACTTGTTAATTTTAGCCCTTCTGACTGGTGTAAGGTGGTATCTCATTGAGGTTTTCATTCATATTTCCCTGATGCCGAGTGATGTTGAGCACTTTTTCATGTGTCTGTTGGCCATTTGGATGTCTTCTTTGAAAAATGTCTCTTCACGTTTTCTGTCCATTTCTTGATTGGGTTATTTGTTCCTTGGGTGTTGAGTTTGATAAGTTCTTTATAGATTTTGGATACTAGCCCTTTATCTGATATGTCATTTGCAAATATCTTCTCCCATTCAGTCGGTTGTCTTTTGGTTTTGTTGACTATTTCCTTTGCTGTGCAAGTTTTTTTATCTTGATGAAATCCCAATAGTTCATTTTTGCCCTTGCTTCCCTTGTTTTTGGTGATGTTTCTAGGAAGAATTTGCTGTGGTTGAGGTCGAAGAGGTTGCTGCCTGTGTTCTCCTCTAGGATTTTAATGGATTCCTATCTCACATTTAGGTCTTCCATCCATTTTGAGTCTATTTTTGTGTGTGGTGTAAGGAAATGGTCTAGTTTCATTCTTCTGCATGTGGCTGTCCAATTTTCCCAACACCATTTGTTGAAGAGACTGTCTTTTTTCCATTGGACATTCTTTCCTGCTTTGTCAAAGATTAATTGACCATAGAGTTGAGGGTCCATTTCTGGGCTCTCGATTCTGTTCCATTGATCTATATGTCTGTTTTTGTGCCAGTACCATACTGTCTTGATGATGACAGCTTTGTAATAGAGCTGGAAGTTCGGAATTGTGGTGCTGCCAGCTTTTCTTTTCTTTTTCAGCATTCTTCTGGCTATTCAGGGTCTGTTCTCGTTCCATACAAATTTTAGGATTATTTGTTCCATTTCTTTGAAAAAACTGGATGGTATTTTGATGGGGATTGCACTGAATGTGTAGATTGCTCTAGGTAGCATTGACATCTTCACAATATTTGTTCTTCCAATCCATGAGCATGGAACGTTTTTCCATTTCTTTGTGTCTTCCTCAATTTCTTTCATGAGTATTCTATAGTTTTCTAAGTACAGATTCTTTGCCTCTTTGGTTAGATTTATTCCCAGGTATCTTATGGTTTTGGGTGCAATTGTAAATGGGATCGACTCCTTAATTTCTCTTTGTTCTGTCTTGTTGTTGGTGTATAGAAATGTCACTGATTTCTGTGCATTGATTTTATATCCTGCCACTTTACTGAATTCCTGTATGAGTTCTAGCAGTTTTGGGGTGGAGTCTTTTAGGTTTTCCACATAAAGTATCATATAATCTGCAAAGAAGCCCCTCCATTTCTTTTTTTAAAACTCTTCCCACAGTTGTCCATGACGGTCACCACTTTCATTTTACTCACGCAACAATCCTGCAAGTCTCCTTTTCCTAATCCTGACCCACCAAAAATACCCATATATTTCTTTAAAGTTTTGTTTTCTTTTTCTTTTCTTTTTTGTTTTCACAAACTTTGTTCAGACCTCTGATTTACTTTTCTGAGACTCTTTTTTACCTTGCATCTTGGGCACTTTCCCTTTTCTCTCTTCTTCTCACTGTTTTCAGAAGTAACATCTTATTCCCTTAACTTAACCCTCCAGTGAAGCCTATTGAGCACATCTTGCATTACCTAATGTAAATGATGTCCCTAACAAATTTATCAGCAGTATATCTGTGCCTCTGGTGCCAGCATTTCTGTTACTGAAATAAGTAAGTACATGTGTATTTTTTCTGCATTCTTAATATAACCATGAACACAATATAATATAATAAAATTATTAGAGACATGGATTTGGGATCATATGATAGACATAAATTCCCAATTCTGACTCTAAGTCCCAAGTCATTTGAATTATCTAAACTATAATCTTCTCCTCTGTAAAATAAAAATGATAATATTGTTCTCATAGAAGAGCAAAGAGAAAATAGTAATGTATTCAAGCAGCAGAATGCCAAAACTGAGCAGTAATATTAGCCATCATATTATTTTTATTACTAATCTTCATACACTTTAAGCCTTCACTAGACTTCTTTTGGGTGAATCTGGGTAAAATGCATTTAAAATATGATTTCTTTGGGAAAGTAAATTCCAAATAACTAACTTAAACCAATTTTTTTTCATAGCACAGTCTTGTTTGATGAAGACTTGCTGTGTAAAAATAACATAACTGTTAGAGATGTTCTAGTTGATTCTCTGCTCTGTGGTCAGGAATATATACAAATTCATGTGCTTCTTAAATTTCTCTCATGAATATGATGTCATTTAACTGTTTTTTGATAAACTAAATGGAACCAAAACATTTTTCTAAAACATGTGTTTGCTATCAGAACTTGTTAGGTATAAGGGAAAAAAGAAAAAAAAGTACAATCTTGTCATGTCATTATGGAAATATTTCTTATAAATCTGAGAAAATAATATATGCTTTTATCTCTCATTATAATACAGATTTTATCAAACATTTTTTCCAGCAAACATATGCTTGTTGTCAATTAACCTGATAATTAAGATAAAAGGAAATAAGACATAAGGCAAAGTATGGAATCCATTTCTTGAGTTGATTAACCCCCCTGGTCCCTTTGACTGACTTCCCTAAATACACTTTTGCTTTGTTGTAATCCCTCTCTATATATGCTTTCTTAAATAAAACAATAAGTTCTCTTTTTTAAATATTTATTTAATTATTTGGCAGAGAGAGAAAGAGAGAGAGCACAGGAGCAGGGAAAGGGGTTGAGGCTGAGAGAGAAACAAACTCCCCACTGAGAAGAGAGCTGGACTCCAGGCTCCATCCCAGGACCCTGAGATCATGACCTGAGCCAAAGGCAGACATTTAACTGACTGAGCCACCCAGGTGCCTCAGTAAATTCTTAATTGTCCACCACCCCCAATTTTTAAGTTCCCCAAAAGCAGGCACTTTGTCTCTATGTATTGCTAATCTCTATAATAAATTGCAGTTGAATGAATGAATACAAGAGTGAATTCAGAAGGATTTTTTTAGACCTATTCAATCTATTCAATGGGGTTCCATTGAATAGATTCCAAATAGGTTCTTTTGAGAAGAATAACAAGAAATTCATATCTAAAATCACAAAATATCTTTTACTCAGTATGTATATGTGCAGGAAGCCATATATATTTTCCGTGGCCATGCTAAATGTCATCACTTACATAAGTATAGCAAGGTTAAGTAGAGCGTGATTGATGGTTAAACTTTTTTTGATGCCCTGAGAAAACTAACTACCTAAGTGGCACCCTTCATTTTATCCAAATAAGGTTTACCCCAGTCTTGTAACTCTCTATACAACATAAGCACTGTTTCTGTGATCTACTCCCAAAATAAAATCATAAAATACATTCTGAATATTCACTGAAAACTTTGGTTAAACACAAAATACCAGGATTTGTCGTTAATATGATCAAACATTTCAAATGTTGAAAAACAATTTTTCTAATATAATAATAAAGGTATAAAATGACTAAGAAATAATTCTAAAATTGGAGAACTAAGGAACACTGGTGTTCTGCTAGATTGACCAAGGCAAATTAGATTATAAAAGGACCTTCCAAACTATTAAAAAAAGAAAGAAAGAAAAGAAAAGAAAAAATGAATGAATAGAGTTTTCTCAATTTTAAGATTTTCTCTCAGCTTTTCTTAAACTTTTGGCACCTGCCGGAAAGTACAAGCAGATGAGAAAATGAGTGAATATGTAGCAAATGGATACTAACAGAAGAACTTGGAAATAATATGATCATGGTGAGTGTGACAGCTCCTTTTCTTCTAGTCATAGAATGATTTAGTTTGCATCCAAAATATCATAGTAATGTTTATTTTCCAGAAGCAAAATTAGTTTTAAATTTATATTATGAAATTCCTATGCCAATATTTCGTGGGGTAATGCAAAAAAAAGAAAATAAAACACAAGTTGATGTTCATGATTCATGTAGTCTCCTACCTGGTCCTACCTGAGATTCTCTGGGGTATAAAATGAAACCACATATATACTAATCCCAGCCAATTGTCTTGAGAGCAGGGCCAACATTTCTATCTTCTTTGTGCCTCCTGCCACCACCGCATAGCATTGCTCATAGTCACTTCTGTTTTTTTTTGAATAAATAAACCAAACACCACCTGATGTGCCCTGGAAAATATCTAAATAACCTAGAAAGTGGAAAAGTGTGCACATTCATGTGCATCTGTGTGTCTGAGTGTGTCTGTGTGTGAGGTAGGGGAAGAGACAAAGAAAAAGAGAGGTTAAATAATCTGAACAAAAATCTGATGTATCATTATTGTTTTCCTTGCCTAAAATATATAAAAAATATAAAAAATCAGTCTTGATTATTTTGGTCAATATGTTTTTAGCAGACAAAATTTAATAGAAGAGTATAATTTTTATTGTAAGAATGTGCCCTTATTCCTCTATCAACAGTTTTAAAATGTGGGTGTTTGCAGCATTTGGCAAGAAACCCGAAGGAGATTTATCTATAGGCACCAGCTGATGCCCACGTAAGGCCTCACAGGATGCTGTTCTGCTGGTGGCCATGATGATGTAAGGCTTGAATTATTGCTTTTAAACTCAAAAACATGATTTGGTTGCTATACCAAATGCAGTAAGTTACTCAGACTGAACATGCTTATTAAATCATAAGAGATCCTCTGGGAAAAGTCAAATATTTGTAGTTTCTGCTAACTCAGGCACTATTTCCGTCTCACAAACTCTTTTCTCTAACTGAAATACCATCTCCCAAGTTTTCTGACAAACTGTTCAATCCTTCCAGGTTCGGCTCAAATACTAGCTCAAGCATAAATGAACTCTGGCTTTGGAGTTCTTCCTCTATGCCAAATTGTAGTCTAGATAAAACTCCCTTATAATCATCAACTCATTTTGTTATTTGTCTGTTTGCTAGCCTGCCTGCCTCTTCTATAATATAATTCTCCTTGGTGTATAGGGACCATATTTCTGGCCTTTCATCTCTGTATCACGGATATAGGACAGAATTCCTTAAGAGTCAAAAGGCAAAAAAATATTTCTGAAAAGAATCAAAGGACAGAAAGAATGGAAAGATGAATGTATAAAGTGTCTTATTAAATGTATTTATTTGCATAGAAATCATATATACAAATTTTGTGACAATATTTGCATTTATTAAACAGATCATTCTCTCTGTAGCTGTTTGCATGAAGAGTATGTAATCAGAGCTTAAGTAAGTGAATTTTGTCATCTTAAAAAATAAAGGGAACTACTGAGATAATGGGATAGCCTCATAAATAATTATATACCAATACTGTAGAGTCATACCCTCCCACCAGACAGAACATTCCTGCTGGTCCATACCAGGGTGCATTGAATAAGACTCAATACCAATATATTCATTTTGTGGGTAGAGAGGAGTTCAATTCCTCTCTAGATTTAAACAGCTTTACCCACTTTTCACCTACCTTCTATCCCCAACTTATATTTTTAGTCTGAGTAATACTATTGTTTAAGGTATAGATTGATTATATTTGAAATCACTTTTTTATATTTTTTAAACCTATTTTGGGATTCAATTTTATTGTAATGTGTAACATTATTATTAATGTGATTCCTTTAAAGTGCCCAGCATTGTGTCTGGCACCTAAGAAATGCTAGATATTGGGCGCCTGGGTGGCTCAGTTGGTTAAGCAACTGCCTTCAGCTCAGGTCATGATCCTGGAGTCTCGGGATCGAGTCCCTCATCGGGCTCCCTGCTCGGCAGGGAGTCTGCTTCTCCCTCCGACCCTCCCCCCTCTCATGTGCTCTCTCTCTCTCTCTCATTCTTTCTCTCAAATAAATAAATAAATAAAATCTTAAAAAAAAAAGAACGAGAATCTTACTTCCATCATAGCAAAGTATAACCGCAAAAAATCCAAAAAAAAAGAAACACGAGATATTGCTAAATAAATAAAATGGAGTCATATTAATTTTTAGGTGATTTCTTCATCTAATGTATTATCTATATGATGTGTTCATTTTTCCTAGGGTCACTGAGTCATCATTAGTAACTATTATGTCCATGTTTCACTGCAAGGTTATGTTACCAGAAATGTAAATATAAAGTATATCATGTTCAGAATTAATCTTCTATAATATATTTTAGCTCAGTTAATCATTTCTGGTTTGATTGGCTTACAAACTCAAAAAAAACATTATTTATGTTCAAGTATTCAGAAAAATTAGAATCAACTTGTACAAAACAACTATGATGTCATGCCTTTAATTTAATCCTGCGAATTAATTCATTTTTATATCTATTTTTGATTATGCAGTCTTTCAGAAATGATTGTGAGATATAAGTTATATTTAACTTAGTGTGTGAAGAATGACCCTGCTTTAAGGTGTGCCACCAAAAAGTTCTGTAATCATGTCCAGCAAATACAACCTCTGAATCTAATTTTTCTCTTCTGTAAAATAAGTGAATTGTATTAATTAATGTCTGAATTTCTTTCCAGGTATGAGAGTCTATTGTTCTATTTGGTGATGGAATACTACCAGGGATCCTGGATACTTCAGGGTAACCAGAAAATGTCCATAATAACATGGCAACATTGTTTCAGGTAATATCCCCCTTGATGGATACTCCCCATTGCAGCAATATTTATCATTTAAATAGACACCTGAAAGCTCAAAGTTCAATTAAAAGTGATTAGTAGCACATTAGAAAAATATTATAAGGCTGTGTAGACACATCTGAAAAAAATAATCCTCTAAGACTGGATTAAGTTTGCATTTCAAATGTCTGTTTACTTTTCCAGATCTACCACATGAGTTAAAACATTTTGAGGGAAGGGAGCACATATTAGTCATTTTTCTTTCTTCATTGCTTCATAAGAAGTATGAATATAATACCTGTTAAATGAATGAGGGACAAACAAAAAGAAAGTAGGGGTGCCTAGGTGGCTCAGTCAGTTAAGTGTCCGACTCTTGTTTTGACTCAGGTCCTGATCTCATGGGTTCTGAGATCATGAGTCCTGAGATCGAGCCCCATGTTGGGCTCCACACCCAGTGGAAGTCCACTTGGATACTCTCCCTCTGCCTCTTCCCCCCTGCATGCGTTCCCTCTCTCTCTCTCTAAAATAAATAATTTAAAAAAAATAAAAAGAAAGTTTACATAATTTATATATCTCATATTGCTTCTCGCTATCACTTAAAAATATATGAGCAGCTTACATTATTATAATATTCCGTATATAAGTACCCAAAGTATAAATGACTCTGGGAACAGTTGTGAAGTAGGCCAAGACTGTATTTAGTATCTCCAGGAATCTTTTTGTCCTGAATTGTTTGGCTTGATTCCCAGATACCAGTGCTATATCTTCTATCTTCCTTCCTCCCATTCATGGTTAACTTCACTTAAAAATGTGTGTGTGTGTGTGTGTGCGTGTGTGCAGTATGCTGAGGATGATGGGTGGATATCCAATAAAGAATGCGTTGATACATTTTATTCAGTTACTTACTTATATTTGAGTGTTCCAAGCCTCACATAATAATATGGTAGGTACTATTAAGGATTAAAAAAATAATGACCCACTGTCCCTCAGTTTCAATCTGATGTTTAAATAGGAAAACTGCCAAATGAACTAAGAATCTCCTTTATTGTGAAATCATTAAAAAAATTTTAAAAGTAAATAAAATAAATGAAAAAATAAATAAATAGGTAAACTCCTATAACAGTAAACATATAGACATGTGAGTGACTGATAAATCTTGCCACATCAGTGTTTGCCTACTCAGCTTTTACTGATAACTGAACCTCACTTTGCTGTCTAATTTCTACCTCCTTAGATGAATGCAGGCTGCCTTCCCACATTCTTCCACCGGGTCCTTCACAGCAGAATCCACAGAAGCCTACCAGTTATGTTGCTTCTGTCAGTTCCTGTAGACATCAGAAAGAATTCAAACAGTAAAATAGCCATTGCTATCAAAATGTTTGAATCTTAACAGCTAGGCAAATGCTAATTTCTTTGGAGAATTATCCATTCTGTTTTCAAGTGCAAATTTATTTTGAATTAGACAAAAGTGATAGATATTTGCAAATTTTATCATACCAGTAAAATAATCTATATACCATTTTGGAGGTTTCTAATGTGAGAGTGTTATAAAACTATCCTTAGGCATCAATTTGATCTGGATTTTGAAAAATAATAGAGATCATTAAAGAAAGAATTTCAACCATGCTTGTAATTTTAATTTAAAAAAGAACTGCAGAGTTTCTCAGACTAAGATAAGCCACTATTATTTTAATATGGGTATTGTCCCACTAGTGCCCTGCACATTTATAAAATCAAAATAGGGACCAATCTGCTCCTATACACAATCCAATTTCTCTTCCTCTCCTCTCCCCCAAAAAAGTATTTCATTGAACCTGATTGTCCTGAGAATTAGACCTACTGTTATATAAAGAAACTAATTTAGGAATAACATAAAAATCCTGTAGCCTCCAGCAATTGCTTTTGACATAAAGTAGTTTGTTCTCTAACTCCTCCTTTGCTAATCCAGAAGAACCTGGGGTGTGAAATTTGTTTTTTTTTTGTTTTGTTTTTTTGTTTTTTTCCTTTTGCTGTGGGACTACGTATAACCCTCCTAAGGCTGAGGTCAGACCAGGGAAACATCTGTAAAAATGCAGATCAGGTTTGCTCTGCTCAGAGAAATGAGTGGTTTTAAAATAAGCATTTTCTCATCAGTATTCTGTGCCACCATCTTAGCATGAAGGAGAAAAATACAACAATGAACTTAAGAAGAGGAGAAGATAAAAGGCAATGACTCAGAGGGAGGAAAAAAAAGTTTCTTCTTAATTGAGTTTAAAAGTAAGAAAAGAGAGGAAAATAGTCCCACAGCCTTCTCTTAGTGAGATATCTTCGGATCATTTTGAAGTATATGTATTTGTATGACATCCACATTTAGTGCACCAGATGGAATATAGTTAGAAGTAGAAAAAAGGCTTATGGGTATTGTGGACATAGAAGCTGAGTACCACCTGAGGGACAGAGCTGACAAAGCTCTTCAGAGAAATAGAGACTAGGACCTCCTCGTGATAATCAAATTCATCAGCTGGTCTCCGTTACAGTCCAGAAATACTGAAATCATTTTGACTCCTCTTTCCCTTGTCTCCATATAGATATATTTTTATTTTCTTTTATTTTTCGTGTGGATATAATTTTAAATGTGGAAGTTCTTTTGTTTTTGTAAGATTATTTTCTTATGAACTACTTCCTCAAGTCAAATTCTCTCTAACATGTACCCAAACCCAAACTTAGTAATTTCACTTAATCAAGTTGTAGTTAACCTGCAGTTACAGTTTTCAAACATTTTGTCCTCTCTGCAGTTGCAATCGATCAATGACACCTTCATGATACTATCAAGATCTTGTCTTCCCCAAACATTATTTTCTTCATGCCATTTGCCGATTTAAAACATTTCAAAAGTTCTGCATGGCATATCTAATCATGAAAAGGACAAGTGTTATGTCATAAACACTTACAGTTCTTCATTCTGCTCCTTTTGAAAATAGTCATCCTGAGGACAATCTTTGAATTTTTCCCAGAGCTGATCACTTCTGTAATTGAGGCAAATGGGAGAAGCATAAAAGGAATTAAAACACCTTATAAGAGATTGTCCATTAGTCATCCAGAGCCCTAAAACCCCATCATCTTTTTCTCCTCTCAATTCCCACCATCTGATTCATCCTTTGCCTTTGGACAATGCACTTTCCAAAGAGCTCTGGACAAAGGGTAGGAAGTTGTAATCTGATAGTGGGTGGGTGAGTGTCATGATCAGCTGGACATTTTCCTATGAGCTGAGGCAGGTCTAGATCCATCACCACTGTTATAGCTACCTTTAATTTAAAAAGTTTTGTTATAAGATATATTATGTATTGTACTTCCTCTCACACTCCATTTGGGAACTCTCCCCAAGAAACTATAAGTAAAACTTGACATGATTCTTCACACATTTTAGACAGTCTTTTTTTTTAATTTTATTAATTTATTTGAGAGAAGTAGTGAGTGAGAGAGAGAGCATGAGCCAGGGAAGGGACAGAGAAGCTCCCTGTTGAGCAGGGAGCCCGATGTGAGGCTCGACCCCGGAACCCTGGGATCATCACCTGAGTCGAAGGCAGATGCTTAACCAACTGAGCCACCCAGGCGCCCAAGACAATCTTATCTGTGGTCCTCCCGCCCTTCCCCAAACCATGGCAGAAACTGGTCTCCAGGCAGGGCTTGGGTAATAGCACAGCTGACCCAAGGGGATCTACTAACACTCATGTAATACTCTTATTAGATTTTGAGATGTATCATCAAGGACTTTTGAACCTCAGGTGTAGTATTTAGCTGCTCCTTTGATTAATTCATCATCCAGGAAATCCAGCAGCACAATTAACTATGGTGGGCAAGTTGTTAGACTTAGGATGCAAGCAATAGGAGAATGGTCTAACAGCAGACCTCATAATTCTTGATAAACAATTTAAAAGTCATAAGTAAGGGCACCTGGGTGGCTCAGTTGGTTAAGCGGCTGCCTTCGGCTCAGGTCATGATCCTGGGGTCCTGGGATTGAGCCCCACATCCGGCTCCCTGCTCAGCGGAGAGCTTGCTTCTCCCTCTCCCTCTGCCTGCCACTCTGCCTACTTGTGTTCTTTCTCTATCTCTCTGTCAAATAAATAAATAAAATCTTTTTTTAAAATTTTTTTATTGTTATGTTAATCACCATATATTACATCATTAGTTTTTGGTGCAGTGTTCCATGATTCATTGTTTGTTCATAACACCCAGTGCTCCATGCAGAACGTGCCCTCCTCAATACCCATCACCAGGATAACCCATCCCCCTCCCCCCCTCCCCTCTAGAACCCTCAGTTTGTTTTTCAGAGTCCATCATCTCTCATGGTTCGTCTCCCCCTCTGACATACTCCCCTTTTCTTCCTCTCCTGTTATCTTCTTCTTTTTCTTTTTTCTTAAAATATGTTGCGTTATTTGTTTCAGAAGTACAAAATCTTTTAAAAAAATAAAAGTCATAGGTAAATTATGTCAACTACTCTTGAGATCAAAATTGAGGAGAGGCACTATTCTAAATAAATGGAATGTCTGCATGAGAAGCTAGGTATATACCATATTTCAATAGAATGAGGAAGTTTAAGAAATACTATCCTATATTGCCCTATAAATTCTTTTTTTAAAAGATTTTATTTATTCATTTGAGATACAGAGAGAGAGAGAGAGAGAGAGCAAGCATGAGCAGGGGGAAAGGCAGAGGGAAAGGGAGAAGCAGACTCCCGGCTGAGTCAGGAACGCGATGTGGGGCTCAATCCCAGAACCCTGGGATCGTGACCTGAGCCGAAGGCAGACGTTTAACCCTCTGAGCCAATGAGGTGCCCCACCCTATAAATTCTTAAGGCAAGGAGATCTTTCCTCAATGGAGAAAGATATATGGAAAATATTGTGATTCATTCGAGATACTTGCTAGGCCAGTCTGGTTCTGGTCTTCTGGTTCTGGTCTTCAGAGGTCTGAGCTCAAGCCAATAAGGACCAGATTTAGCCTACATATTACCAGAAGAGAGTTACAGAGTGAAGAAGCAAAGCTAGAAAGTATATACTTGAATGTTAGGTATAAATACTGCTGAAATGTTATTGGAGTTAATAAGGAATGACGAGGCAGGATTGGAGAAATCCTTGAAGGTAGAGAAGCAAAGGGGATTAAAAGAACTTATCAAAGCCTTTATACCTCTATTTCTCAATTGGAAGCTCAGAGACCATGGTTCTCAATTCTAGTTGTATATTATTAACTTTTGGGTGATCATCTTTAAATTAGGAAAAAAAATCAATTCCTGCCCTGATCCCAACTCAAACCTAAATCAAGGGGATGCTGCCCAGGTATCTTCATCAGTTTTTGAAAGTTCCCTGGGTCTTTTTAATGTGCAATCAGGACTGAGAGTCACTGACTGAACTTGAAAGAGCACAAGACAATATTAAGTGTTGCCTCAATTTGAATGAAGCACTTAACTATAAGTTCCTAGGGAGAAAAAAATCCTCTGCCCACATAAGCAGATACCAAAAAACCTTTGTTGCCATAGGACAGAGCTTCAGAAGGGGCAACAAGGAGACAAGGAAAGCTTAACATTGGCTACATAATTTACACACAAGTGTTACTGAACACACTCAGGCTTTACCAGAATTCTCCCTGTTGATAAATTTGAGGAGAAAAAGAAGTGAAGGATTCTTCCTCATTGAAAAAAGGCCAAAGTAAGACATTGGAACAAAGGCCTTAAGGCAGGTTTGAGACTCTGGGAGCAAAGGAAGTATGGCCCATCCTTGAGGTTAAGTTTCTAGTAACTTAGAGGTTGGCATAGGCATATTCCAGTTTTAAATCAGAAAGCCATCTTGAAGCCTGCCGACCCTATCAGAGGCTACTCTTCTAGAGGTTCATGATGTTCTAGTTATATTGCTGAATTAAAACCCTCACTCTAAAAGTGAAAGCCATCATCAATATGTTCTTATCATTTACCAAACTACATGCTTGTTAGATCACAAAATCACTTCAGTAGAACCTGCCTTCTTTTCTGTTTTATCAATTTCTATGCTATTTAATTTTTTTTTACCATTTTGATAATATGACTCTTCCCATTTCCCAACCTGTCTTGCCATGACAAATTCATCAGATATTTTTAATACTGGCTTGTTATCTGGCTCCATCCATTAATTGACTTCCTCATACGCCCACTTTTCACCTTAGTGTTCATTACTTATATTTTTAATTTATGCATTTTTCATGCATATTCCTGGGTAAATGAGTTCTTTGTTTTCAAATTCCTTACCTCATCATCTTTAAACTGAATTTACTCTCTCCATCATTGCCTTTCCAGCTCCCTCAAGCTGTTGAGCATTGTGACAAAAGATCAAGGAGTAATTCCAATTGGTACTAATTGAAAGTCGTGGTTTCTATTCAGCACCCAGATTCTCCTTCACTGCCCCCAGCATTCATTATTCTACTCCTAAATCAATTCTTCGAAATATCTATCACTCTTTTTAATCATTAGCTGTAACAGTTTCTCAGATTTTCCCTTGTTTTGATAACTTTGGCAGTTTTAAGGCATTTTTATCATGTTTCAACAGAGATTATGAATTTGGGGGAAGACAGCCTCGGAAGTGAAATGCCACTATCATCACATCATATAAAGGGATGCATACTATCCAAAAGACTTATCACTGTCAATGTTAACCTTGATCATCTGGTTTAGGTAGTGTTTGCCAAGCACCTTCACTGTAAATTTACTCATTTTCCTCTTCCTAGACTTTTTAAAAAAAATTTTTTTAGATTTTATTTATTTATTTGAGAGAGAGACAGAGATAGAGAGAACACAAGTGGGGAGGAGAGGGAGAAGCAGGCTCCCCACAGAGCAAGGATCCCGATGCAGGACTCGATACCAGACCCCGAGATCATGACATGAGCCAAAGGCAGACGCTTAACGGACTGAGCCACCCAGGCACCCTTCCCTTTCCTATACTTTAATCTAGGAAGTCACTGAGTACAATCCAAACATAAGGGATAGCCAGTTAAACTCCACCTCTTTGAGGGAGAGTATCTACATAAATTATTTAAAATTCTTCTTTATGAAAGAGTGTGCAATAGCTTTTTATTTGGTATTCCTAATCTACTCATCTCCATGTCCTCTGTGCTCTTTCATTCCATACACAGGGGTCACTTTAAAGTAGTCATCTGTCCTGTTTAAAACCTTCCAATAGCGGCTGATTAATAGACATATAAGAAGCTAAGTCCTAAACTCAAGTTATAAAGCACTGCATACCCTCCATACTATAAACCAGTGGATCTCAACCTTGGTTCACCTGGGAATCACCAAGTTGCTTTAGAGCATGCAGATATCTGGCCCCACTCTTAAGCTCTCCAATTTATTAGCAAAACATGCCTTTGAAATATTTTAGTACATATTACCTTCTTATTATTATAAAATATGTATTCTCACACAATTATTTTATAAAAGCTATTATTCCAATAATTATATTTATTCATTATATTATTCATAAATTTTCTAGGTTTTGTTTTTTTTTTTTACAGTTGATTATTTGGAGCCAGTGATTGCCTTTTGATATTTCAAGTACTTGGGTACATGTTATAAGCATTTCAATTCCCTCTCATTTCTACATTTTTAGTAATGTGTTTCCATGGTACTGAAAAAATGTAATTACTTTATAATCAAGAAATGTATTTTAATGCTGTTACAGACCTCTAGAGCAATGAAAACTTCTAATCTAAGATATTCCCCAGATAAACTATGTTATGAAGTATCGTCTGCACATAAGTTATTAATTTTCTCTTCATAATCTCTGACCTCATTTACCTATACTAAATTATATTTGTCATTTATTTAAATAATTATTGTAGAATATTCTCAAATTAGTTTATTAAAACATAAAATATAGATTACATACAATATACTTATATGTGAAGAAACAATGAAATTAGAGGACATTTACCAAATATTAGAAAAAAGTATATTTAACCATACCACCCTTTGATTTTAAAAGATTTTATTTCCAAATTAATACCTTAAAATTCAAATCTGAAAAACGCAAAGTGTTCACAGATCAGTGTTTCACACCCCCAAAGCCTCTATTTTATATTATAAGAAAGGACACTATTTTCTTGGGCCAAATATAACTATTTCAAATTTAAGGTATATCAGGAATGAGAGTTGTTATTGTGGATATGATTTGATAATTCCTTCTTTTATTTCTCTTTCTGGAAATAACTTCATTGGTATTTCTGGTTATTGAAATAAGATGTTTATTGTCAAAATGAAAAAATTAGAATGTGTAAAGAAAATTCCTCTTTAAAGCCATACCATCCACATTTCTATTAGGTAAAACTGTCCTTGTAGAAAATATCATATCACATATATATACACACACATATATACACATATATATACACACATATATGTATAATGTATGTGTGTATATATGTGCATGTATGTGTATATATATAGTAATAAAGTGTATGTGTGTGTATATATCAGCAGGTGTATATATATGACAGGATCTTGGATTGACTTTAAAATATATGATAAAATTTCTACTTTATAGTGCTAAAAAGAAGGCAGAACTCTAGTACTTCAAAACAGTTTTAAAATATATGAAATAAATATTGACATGTTGTGAAGAAAATGTATGAATCTATCATCATAAGTTGAGATTTTAGCAAACTTCTATCAGTACGATATGTCAAGTGGACAAACATTTCAGGAAAGATATGTAAGATTTGAATAACACAAAACCACAAGCTTGACCTGCTGGTAGATTCCTCCATTGAAAACAGGCATCACATTTGAAGTCCCTCACCTTCCTCCTACTATATAGCCACATGTTGACCTCCACTGACAAACTCTGTATTCCCTCTTTTATATCAGAGGTCTTTCTGTTGTATCTAAAATCAATTCTCCAAGTATACCCTATCCCCCAGCCCCTTCCCATACCTTTCTCAATAATGTAAGGGAACTCTTTAAAAGACAAATCCCGACTTTTTTTTAGAGAGAGAATAGGGAAAGCACGTTTTATGTACTCATATTAACTTTTTATATCCACTGCTCATTATTTCTTTTAGATCTTTTCTGAAGCAATACTTATCATGCTGGAACTAAATTTCCCACCTCAAATAGTGAATATACTTGAGTGAGCAAACTCTTCTCCTGAGATTTCTTTCTAGTCTATTGCATACTAGCAAAATGTTATCTAAAAAGAATACCTCACATGCTCTCAAAAAGAGCTATAGAAAAATAAACAGATATAGACAAGTCAGTTTTAATTCACTGATTTTTGCATTTTAATACAATTATAATTAGAAAAGGTAAATAAATATCCATAGTTTTCTCACCTTCTTCAGAAGACCATTCTGTTTTCTCACTCTTTAGACAGAAAATTTTCTATTATTGTAACTATTCAAATGAGGTAATAGACAAAGCAAAAGACATTTCTATTTGGCTTAAAGCCATAGATGAATTAATTAAGCCAACTTCTATTAAATACTTACTATGTGTCAGGCATTGTGGTAAGTATTAGGAATACAAATTTAAATGAGAGTATGGATCAGTTATGTATTGAGTTTGGAGATCTGATTCATGGAGTTTAAAAGGACACAAATATTTATTCTCTCATACATAAGAAGGCCAGAGGAAAGCCCTGCCATGCTGATACTCTAGGTATACAAAATTATCATGTTCCTTGGTTCCTTCTGCTTCTCTTTCCTGCCTTATGTGACTGTCATTCTCACGGTTACTTCATGGATCAAGATGGCTGCTGGAGCTTCAGCTAGTAGATAGTTGGCCCAAGGGGCAGGAAGACAGAAGGAGAAAGAAAATTTAAAAGTAACCTGTCCTTTTAACATGCTTTTCTAGCAGTTCCATACAACGTTTCTCAGAACTTAGTCACATGGCAGAGTATACCTTCAGAAGACTCTGTACTCTGTAGCCTTCCAGTGGGGCTCATTATCTCAATGAATAACATCAGGATTTTATTAATAAGTAGGAAAGGAAAAATGTGTGTTTTGGTAAGCAATCATCTGGCTTCATCTCACAGTTTCTTCTTGCCTTCAAGGTAAATAGGGTCTAGCAAAACAGATTAATAGATACATCAAAAAAGAAAGAGCAATGAAAACTTAAGAGATATGAAAAAGGCTTTTTCTTTAATACTATGGGTCATAAAGGTATAGGTAGTACCCAAGTCTACTTTGGAAGGCCATGAACAGAATAATTTGCATATTTTTGTTTATGAATGATATTTGCTTTAAAGTGTTTCCAGTATATTGCAAAAATTTTCCAAAAGGGATAGAGAAATTGGAGTTTGATATCAAGTGTTTTACTTGCACTTTTTCATTTAATCCTAATATAACCCTCTGAAGTAAGTATTGTATCTTTTTCCTGGTAGAGACATGCCTTTTTGAACAGTAACAGATAGTTACCCAGGACTACTGGCAATAAATGAGAGTAGTATTGAAATCTAGGTCTTTCTCCCACATTTGATTAGTTTTTCAATAATACCATAAATTACCAAAATCATTCCAATCCAAAGTGCAAAATTGGAAAACAAATCCCTTGGTATTTGTGTGGTTAAAAATCATTTTAAGAGAGCTTCCTAATTGTATATTCTTCATCTTACTAATATTCCAAGATTTTAGATTTCAAATGTCTGCCTGCATGAAAGTCATCCTTCCCTAATCCCTTTCTGAACTCCCCCAATTTTTCTGGCTTTCTAATATCTTTTAAACAACCTTGCCATGTTTTGCTTGCTTTAGGAGTCCCACTTCCCCAGTATAGGAGCTAGGAAATGCACATTCTTGCTTTCCTTTGCAGTGCAACTCAGGATCATGATTCAGGATTCCAACGATTTCACTTGCCCAGGTGAAGCTTCATTTGGCAGCAGTCCACTTGGGTGGTAAGTACACCCTGTGTAGAGTACATTTAATCGACATTGGATTTCCAGGATTGGTAGTAGTTACAGTTCTGACTTCTGGTCCTAGAACTATTATCAGTGCTGGTGCTGGTTGCAGTCAGGATGAGTTCTTGGCAGCTGGTCCAAACCATTTTGCCTCAGGCCAGTTTGGAGAGTGTTTTGAGCCATTGTTCCTGGAACTTGGGCATTGAGCCACATTTCTAGTACTTCTATGAACTTCTCAGTGTATTTTTGATCAACTCTTTTTGCCTTATAGAACTAAAACTTGCTTCTGTTTCTTTTAACTAATAATTATGAATAATACAGTCCTTACACCAAATATAATTAGAGGAAAGCAAAATTACTATGACTGGAAAGTAATGTTTCTTGAGAAAGAATGCTGAATTGGGAGTAGCATATTAGGTCTCTCACTACTTGTGTGACTAGAAAAAAGACATTTAACTTCTCAGAAGGTTTTTTTTTTAATTTAATATGTGAATAAATGTAGTATTAAGATTCCATCTACTTAAAATGTTTTTTTTCTCCCCTCATGAAGAGATGCAGTGGGATTGAATAAAAACCTTAAAGCTACTTAAGACTGCAGAGCTCAAGGTGCCTGGGTGGCTCAGGTGGTTAAGCATCTGCCTTCTGCTCAAGTCATGATCCCAGAGTACTGGGATCGAGTCCTGCATTGGGTTCCCTGCTCCTTGGGAGCCTGTTTCTTCCTCTGCCTCTCTCTCTCTCTCTGTCTCTCATGAACAAATAAATAAAAATCTTAAAAAAAAAGACTGCAGAGCTCGATAACAGCAATGGTTAATTCTAGCTTCTCCATTCTCTGGTAATACGACTAAGTAACAACCCCCTAAACTCTGTCTCAGTTTTCTCAACTGAAAATTGCATATAATACCTGAATTATGAGATTGTTCTGAGGAATAATGAGTTAATATGTTTAAAGGGTTTTGACAATGGTTGACACTTTATTTGTATATTAGAATAATTACATACAGTGATTGATTTTGTAGCAAACTAAGGTTGAGAAAAACTGAACCATAAATATTAGGGGTCATTATTAATGCTTGCCAAATGGTAAAAGCTTTGCATTTTCACACCTCAGTAAAGTAAAAACACACAAAAACATTTAAAATTGAGAAGGCAAAGAATTATGGTAGAGATACAGAAACAGCATGATATAGTGGAAAGTGCCCTCAAGAAAAATCAGGAGACATGTCTGAGATTCTGGCTCTCAGACCCACTCACTCATTGACCTTGGACCTTGGACCACTCACATAATCTCTTTGACCTTCAGTTTCCTAAACCAAAACCAAAGAGGGTTGATTAGATGAACCAGAATGATTTTATGTTGAGAGCTATTGACTGAACTATTTGGGAGGAAATACATGTGTATGTGTATGTATATATATGTACACTTATATACATGTAAATATTATATATAGGATACATAGGATTCAGGAATCAGAAAGATATTACTAAACCATTTATTAGTATTTGACCCTGAGTAAACATCTTAATTGACTCAATCTTTAGTCCTATGTGAGATATATATACAATAATATAGTTAAATAAAAAATAATTTGCAACGACGTGGATGGAACTGGAGGGTGTTATGCTTAGTGAAATAAGTCAATCAGAGAAAGACATGTATCATATGACCTCACTGATATGAGGAATTCTTAATCTCAGGAAACAAACTGAGTGTTACTGGAGTGGTTGGGGGTGGGAGGGATGGGGTGGCTGGGTGATAGACATTGGGGAGGGTATGTGCTATGGTGAGCGCTGTGAATTGTGCAAGACTGTTGAATCACAGATCTGTAATTCTGAAGCAAATAACGCAACATATTTTAAGAAAAAAGATAAAGAAGAAGATAGCAGGAGAGGAAGAATGAAAGGGAGTAAGTCAGAGGGGGAGACGAACCATGAGAGATGATGGACTCTGAAAAACAAACTGAGGGTTCTAGAGGGGAGGAGGGTAGGGGGATGGGTTAGCCTGGTGATGGGTATTAAAGAGGGCACATTCTGCATGGAGCACTGGGTGTTATGCACAAACAATGAATCATGGAACACTACATCAAAAACTAATGATGTAATATATGGTGATTAACATAACAATTAAAAAATTGACATGAAAAAAATAATTAGGAACTAAATAAACATTAGTATCCTTTGAATTCTACAATTTCATAATCATCTAAATTAAACTGGGCCCTATGCCATCTTTAATCACTTTGACCTAGGTGGATATTTAGTCTTGGAAGGAAATCCGAAAATAATGCATGACAATAATAGAACCTCAGAAATCTTATGATAGGAACTATTAGAACACACTTTAAAATATATTTAAAATCTTTTTTCACATAAAACCTCTTATTTTATTAATCCTCTTGTGAGAAATCTGCACAATCACCACAGATAAAGTCATTGCAGAATCTTCATCCTTTTTAGCCAGGACCAACATTGGCTTTTGCAGTCCCCCTGACTTTCTTCATTCCGTTCTTGCATTCCTTTTGCTTTTTTCTTGAGGTCTATTTCTTCTCATACAGGCCATATCTTTCAAGTCTATGTTTGGGTTCATCTTTATGTATTATTTATTTATTTACTTATTTATTTTTTACATAACCCAAGGAATCCTGAATCATGCCAGCCCGTTGTCTTGTCACCACCAAAATGGGTTCTGAATCCAAATACAAAGATGACATCTGGTGTGGTCTTGTACATTTTGGCTAGTTTTTCCCAAATTTCTGTCTTAGGTACTGTTGCCTTTCCGGTGAAGAACATTAATGACCATTTGTTTCTGCTGAAGTAGTTGGTTGGTCATGAACTTCCTGGTCCAGATAATTATTGTGTTGTTCATGATGGTGGCAGAGCTTCAAGCAGCCACAGAGGAAAAGAGATCTACTGTTTGCCGACCAATCATATATTTAAAATCTTGACATAATGAAAACTTTAACCAAAAATACATTGTAGTTGATGATTTGCACATTTGCCCTTTCTGTTCCACATGGGGTGTTACTGAATGCTTTCATCCTATACCCGGTATCTTAGTTTATTTTATGCCACTTTGGAAGTAATTATTTTTTATAGAATTGGATGATTTGATGGCTAACCACAAGAAATCACTAAAAAAGGTCAAAGGCAGTAAAGTATGTTTTTTTTCCAAACAGAAGTAAAAATGACTTTACACCTCTGTAATGTTTCACTTTCATGCTTTTTATATTGGCTCAGTCAGGAAATACATCTCATTCACATTGATCATTATAGCACATGCCATCAGGATAGACATAGCAGACTGTTAGAATATAAATCAGCTAGACACCAATGAACATCAAGAAGTAATACTTCCGAGTTCCCTACAGTCTGTAACCCATACATTTATGTCAACTTGCAGGGAAATATATAGACAATAAGTCAGCATTAATACAATAATATTAGAGAAAAGAACATAAGTATGGTTATTATATAAGAATTTCAGATGTTGACTTTTAAATTAGATCATTTTACTACCTAAGATTTTTAAATTAGATCATTTTATTACTTAATAATTGTTTATATACTCTCTTTCCTTTGAGTATGCAATTCTCATCTTTCCTCTTTATACATAAAGATTCTTACCTATGATATTTACTTTTAATGTTTTACAGAATATAATACTGAGCATTGTTATCAAAAGATCTTTAATTGGGTTAGCCTGAGTCCTTACATTTTTCAAATAGCTATTCTTGACTCTTGAGATTTTCTTATCATTTAAAAAATATTCTGTGACCCATTATTCATTTGTTATTAATTTAGCTTTCTTTTCTCAACCTTTCTTTCTTATGATTTATTATTCTTTGTTCAAGTTCAAATATTTAAGATTTAAAAGAATCAGTTATTTAGGAATTAGGTGTTACTTATTAGAATTATCTTTTTTTTTTCTCTAGGTATCTATTCTTCAGATTATCTGCCTCTTGAAATTGGTAACATAAATTTAAAACATCAAGAGTCTGCAATAGTCAGGGCTCATTTGATTTTTCACATGGTTTCAAGCAACATGTGAAATCATTATTTGACAAAAAACAAGTATTTGTCCATTATAACCTCACAAAATGAATTAGAAAAATATGAGTCCTTAAAAACTGTAATTCCCACACAAATAAATTACTCTTGTTTTTATGTTTCTTTTTAGCTTGTGGTATCCAAGGTTGTATGATTCTACATAAAATTTTCATGATATCCCCAATGGAACATATCTCTGTTTTCTGTTTTGTCAGATTTGTTGACATGCAGGGGAAAAGGGGGATCTTCTTTTCAAGTTTAAAAAAAATGTGTCTTGAAGAATCTAAATAATGAAAAAGGCAAAAATATTCAAATATTACATAGTTTCTCTTTTTTTTCCCCAAGACATTTAGTTTTCAGTTGGAAAAGGAAAAAGTGATTATGATAAAGAATTAAAAAGCAACAAGTAGATAAGAAATCATTTTACCCAGCCCTTGGAGAGTGCAAATAAATTTATGTCTTCAAATAATCACTACTTAGAATACTGAGAGAATTTCTATTTTTAGAATGTCCAATCCCCCCCCAAATCCCCTGTAAGAACCTATAATGAGAGTTCTGATTCACGCTATTTCTTCAAATGTAGGTCTACATGTTATGTCTTCTGTGAAGCCTTTCCTCTTCTTCCTTTGTGCACTCCCCTGTGCTCCATACTTTTATCATCTATGGCACTTAAAACACTGAATTTCTATATTAACAATGTGGGATATTTTAAAAAATCTTTCATCTAAATTTTAAGTTACCTGAGGACAAGGTTTGTGTTTTATTTATTTATTTTTTTAATAATTTATTTTGATCAGAAGTACAGTCATTTTTTTGGTGGTGGAGGGGGGGAAGAGAGCATGCACATGCCACAGGGTTGGAGTGGGGAACGGCAAAAGGGAGAGGGAGAGAGAATCCTAAGCAGGCTCTATGCCCAGTGCAGGAGCCTGACCTGGGGCTTGATCCCAAAACCTGAAATCATGACCAGAGCCGAAATCAAGAGTCAACCGTCTAACTGACTGAACCACCCAGGTGCCCCAAGATTTGAGTTTTATTAATATTAGTATCATTGTTAATAGCACATTGGTAAGCTCCTGATGAGCATTTTTAAATGATTTAATCATAAATCAATTTATAAATCTTTAAGAAATCAGAAGATATTAAAGAGGCACTATAATATTTTTCTCAATTACTTTCAAACGATGCTCTACAGTATCCTACTAGTAGTTCCTTACAGGATTGGAATGGAGTGTAAACAAAAAGAAGATAGGTCAACTGCTGTCCTTTTACTATACTTACTTACTAATAATCTTACTACTAATAATACTTACTAATCTTACTATAAAATCCAGGCATTCCCATCCCTTGTCATTTGACAAAGGCAGCTTCGCTTTATTTATATATTGATATTTTGCATAATATATTATTTTAAGAAATGATTTTTATACTAGAAAAAAATCTGAAATTTTAATTTTAGATGATCAGATGACTCCGTTTAGAAAAGCAAAAATTTATGTTCTAGAAGTGCACTGTCCAGTGTGGAACCACTAGCCACATGTATTTTCTTAAATTTCAATTTAAATTAATTACAATTAAATAAAATTTTGAATTCAGTTCTTCAGTCATACTAGCTTGGTTTCAAGTGCACAATAGCTACAATCCCTACTAGATATCATTTTGAACACCATACAGCATATAATATCTCCATCATCATAGAAAGTTGGACAGTTTTTTTTTCTCAAACTACTTTAATTGAGTCTAATATCCATTATTGTAGAATCCTAGAAGAATCCAAGAAACAAAATTGGGATATATTATTAAGAAAGTACATGATGTGTTTGCTTGATTTGTATTAAGAGACCTGCTCCATACTAATTCTCTAATGCTTCTAAGACATATTGTAGGATATAAGACTAGCAGACTAGTTGAAAGTGGGAAGCCTAGAGTGAAAGTTTTAAAGTTAGTAAAGCACTACCTGTAACTCTAATCAAGTCACTTAACAATTCTAATTAATGTATTTTCTGAAAAATGTAATAATAGTACTTAGTTTTTGGGATGTTCTGAGGATGAAATAAGACAGAGCATGCATGGATTTAGCATAGTCCCTGATACATTTTAGTAATCAAACTTATATCATTACCCAACTGATATTAGTCTAAGTTACTACCATTTGGTTGGGTTCTCCAAGCACTTATGGTTATGTCTACAGGCATTTTGATAGATTAATCTGATGCTTTGCAGCACAACAAATTGGGTTATTTGAAGACAAGTAAGGCAGCATGTGGATGATAATATAAATATTTATTTAATTATTCAGTGCAAAGTGAGGTCAATCAGAGTCTACCAAATGACTTACAGGCCCCAGATGGTCAGGGCCTAGTACTCTCATTACAGGTTCTTGCAGTATCCAATCATGAAACAGACTCTCCAATCAAAAAACAGACTCTCAGGCAAAACAGTATGACATTGGCACAAAAATAGACACAGAATAGAGAGCCCAGAAATAACCCACAATATATGGTCAATTAATGTATGACAAAGGAGACAAGAATATACAATGGGGACAAGACAGTCTCTTCAATAAATGGTGTTGGGAAAACGTCAGGTACATGCATACACAAAAATAAACTCAAATTGGACTAAAGACCTAAATGTAAGACCTGAAACCATAAAACTCCTAGAAGAAAACATATGTAGTAATCTTTTTGACATCAGCCTTAACAACATTTCTCTAGATATGCCTCCTTTGGCAAAGGAAACAAAAGCAAAATTAAACTATTGGGACTATACCAAAATAAAAAGCTTTTGCACAGTGAAGGAAAAAATCAAACGAAAAGACAATCTACTGAATGGAAGAAGATATTTGCAAATGATATACCCCTTATGAGTAAGGGGTTAGTATACAAAATATATAAAGAATTTATGTAACTCAACACCAAAAGCTCCAAATAATCCATCTGAAGGATGGACAGAGGACGTGGATAGACATCTTTCCAAAGAAGAAATACAGATGGCCAACAGAAACATCAAAATATGTCCCACATCAGTAATCTTCAGGGAAATGCACATAACACCTCAAAGATATCACCTTACACCCTGTTAGAGTGGCGAGAATCAAAAAGACAAAAATAACAACTGCTGGCAAGAATGTGGAGAAAAAGGAACCCTTGTGCACTCTTAATGTGAATGTAAATTGGAATACCCCCTGTCTCCTCAAGAAATTAAAAATAGATATACCACATGATCCAATAATTCTACTACTGGTTATTTACCGCCCTCCATGAAAACACTAATTTGAAAAGATACATGCACCTTTATGCTTACTGCAGTGTAATTTACAATAACCAAGATATGGAAGCAGCCCAAATGTCCATCAATAGATGAATGGATAAAGAAGGTGTGGAATATCACTCAGCCATAAAAAGGTTGAGATCTTGCCATCTGTGACAACATGAATGTACCCATTATGCTAAGGGAAATCAGTGAGACAGAGAAAGAAAAATACCATATGATTTCATTTATATGTGGAATTTAAAAAACAAAACAAATGAATAAACAAAAAGCTGAATCAGACCTATAAATACAGAGAGCAAACGGGTGTTTGCCAGAGGAGAAGGGGTGGTAGAATGAGGAAACTGGGTGGAGAGTGGGAGATATCAGCTTCCAGTATGGAAAAATAAGTCACGGGAATCAAAGGTACAGCATAGGGAATAAAGTCAATGGTACTGTAATACCATTGCATGGTGACAGATGGTAGCTACACTTGTAGAGCAGAGCAGAGCATCTAGAGTTGTTGAATCACTATGCCGTATACCTAAAACTAATGTTAACATTATGTGTCAACTATACTCGAATAGAAAAAAGAGTAAGAAAAGGAAACAGCCTCTCAGTTGTCATAAAATCTTAATAGGCATAATCCTGTTTCTTATTATACCTATAATATATACAACAAAACAAAGTATATTGAACATATATTAAACACGAATAAAATGCATTTGCCATTTCTGGTATTAATAGCAGATCTCAGAAGTGATTTGTTCCTTTATTCTCTCATTTAGATGTGATTAGAAGAATCTTTCTTTACCAGTCTGATAATGATTCATTAATAATAATTAAATGATGATTGATAATGAGTGCTTAATGTGTTAGTGATTTTAAGTGCCCCTTTTCTACCTCTAATCTCTTCTTATACAGCAACTTTCCAAACAAACCACCACCTTCCATTTCCACATTGAGATACTACTTACAGGCAGGTAACATGGGGATTTAAGAGTTTGCCCTTCTGTGACCTGCCACTCTTACATAACTATATTTCCACTGTGTTTTGCTATTATACAAAATCAAATGTGTTTCTCTGTCACTGAATGAGTTATTTCCTCAGACCTGCAGAGGTTATGGCGACAAAGTAATATCTGCTGTATCTTCAGTATTTCCTAGAGTAGTGCACAAATTTCATCCTTAATTGAATAATTCTCAACTTTTGGAAGCATTACTTTTATTTTAAGTAGTGGATTCCAACTGTGAAATTCAAATAAATATATTTTCCCATCTCAGTGACTTCCCTAGCATGTATTTATGAGGATTTCCAATGAGATACGTTCTCAAGTCATTTAATTTCTCTAATATATGCCTTTGAAAGGATCGAGAACAAATAAAAATATGGAATACCCTTAAAAAATTCTAAACTAGCCTCATTTCCATTTTCCAAGGATTTTATATAATGTAGCAACTATAGACACAACATCTAGGATTTTAATTCCTCCATGGGCTTTTCAAAGCCTTCTAAGGTATCTTCGCTTAAAATCTAGAAAAATAAATACCAAATTTAGTGAAGGGTTTGTAGTTGGTTAAGCAAACATGCTAGAAGAGTGACAATTAAGCAATTCAATAAGTTTTTAGTATAATAGGAGATTGTACTTATAAGGCTTTTCCCCAGACTTCCAGGAGTATACATCTCATAAATAGATTTGATATCAGCAAGGTGCAAGGTATATCCTGGTACCTGATGTCATGGGTCTTTAACCTGCGTTGAGTGTTTTTAAATGTACACATCAATAACTTTCTTATTAAATTTACAAGTGTAAAAAAAATGGATAAGAGCTAGTGCACAATGAAATTGTGGTTTAAAGCATTAAAATCTAAGTAACATCTACAGAAATAAAAGTTAGGACATAAAATTAACTGCGTAAGTACAGTAAAAAAATGGCCCTGGTTCTGTAGCTGCTTGTGTAAAAATATACATCAGGAGTTTCAGTTACTATAAAAACATTGTTTAAAACATTAAAAGAACTTAACTCATTACTAGTACTACACTAGTGGAAACAAGGAATATGCTATTGTATTCTGCATTGACAAAATGCACTGGGCCCAGTTGTTGAGTTCTTATTTTGGGGGGAACATTGAAAATATATGAGTGTACTCTAAGGGTGAAGTCCAGAAGGAATAGTGCATACAAACAAAACCATGGAAAGAAGGCTTAATTAAATAAGAAAGTTGAGTACAGAGAAGAGAAGCCCTCCAATGGTCACAATACCTCTTTTATATAGTTGAATGATTGCCTTCATTGTATCTGTTTGTTTGTTTCTCTCCACATCCTATGGGCAAAAGTTAGATAAAATGCAACAAAGCTGTAAGGAAATACATATTCCTAATTATAAGGATATGCTTGAATTTACCACTGGCCAACAATGTGAGTGGCATCTCAGTTCCTCATTCATGAATTTGTCCAGGGTAAGCAGGGCTGTTAGAGAAAAGAATCTTCATTGGAAGAAACGTGTGACTAAATGCTAAATGAGGGTAGAGGCCAACCAGAAGAGAAAACGACAATACCTCAAGATCACATATGCCATGTCTAATATTTTAGCAGCTGAGCTAACCCTTTAAACCATAATTAAATTACTAGATAAAATAACAAAGATGGCTATGATATCCACTGTCAGCATAAAATACTGTGGGGTAAGATATGAGTACTAGTGCTTGCTGAATGTTAATCCAGACTACTGGTGTTAAGCATTTAATATATACATTAGAGGGGTGCCTGGGTGGCTCAGTCATTAAGCGTCTGCCTTCAGCTCAGGTCATGATCCCAGCGTCCTGGGATCGAGCCCCGCATCTGGCTCCCTGCTCCGCGGGAAGCCTGCCTCTCCCCCTCCCACTCCCCCTGCTTGTGTTCCCTCACTCGCAGTCTCTCTCTCTCTCTCTGTCAGACAAATAAATAAAAATCTTAAAAAAAAAAAAATATATATATATATATATACACATTAGAATTCACATGACACTGTTTTTGTCTGCTTATTTAAGTAGGCTTTATGACCAACACGGTGCTTGAACTCAGGACTCCAAGATCAAGAGTCACATGTTCTACTGACTGAGCCAGCCAGGTGCCCCTCCTGTGACAAATTTAAATCGTCAAGGAAAAAACCTCTCAAACACATTGTGATTTTTACCTAAGGAAGGTATATTCTGTAAACCATCAGGAAGATTAGCAATTAAAATAGTCTCTGAAAACTTTTACGGAATATACAGCAGGTAAAGAAAGATTATAATGTCTATAGTCCATAATAATTCCCTTCCCTGATGCTTTAAGTATCGAATGATCTTAACATAAGTTCTTTTGAAACCTTCCACATTGCAATCTTATTCGGCTCTCCTATGCTAGGACTCACACACCTCTAAGTCATCTGTTTTCTCTGATGTGCTCAAGTGGTCTCTGACAAGAGCATCAAATTTATGTGTATTATACCTACCAACTCTGTTCCTACCAGCTTGCTACTAACTAGCAAGTGCCCTTAACTAGCTGTGCTTCTTTGGCATATAACTTACTTTCCTGTGTTCAGTTTCCTAACTGTAAAATTATAGGGTTAGGTTGGCTGGCTTTTAAGTAGAGTATATTTATCCTCTGAAATTACTTGATTCTCTGCCAGCAAAATCTAAACAGAACTTACATTCTCAGGGGAATTTTGATGACAGATGGCCTCTACCTTTTATCTACTCTGCAACACCGGTGAGGTTTATACTAGTCTCTCTTCATCCTGTTATGTATAGGAATCATAGCTTTTCATAGGTACTTACCAGAAAGCCTTTAGTCAGGGATTCTTCTGTTTCGCTTTCCAAGAATTCAAGGAATCTGAAATCCATAGACAAAAATGGCCCTTTCAACTCGGTTTTGCTTTTTAGCTTTTGCCGGAACCAAATAAGTGAAACTCAAAGGCTAGCGCAGCAGTCTGGGTCCTGCCCTGGTTTGATGGCAGTTTTGCCTTATCAGAAAGCACCCAGAATGAGTTTCCTGCATGATCGCTCTGCGTTTTCAATTCTCCACCTGCTTCTTAGGACATGTGTAAAATATATTTTGCGTCTGCTATCTCTAGTTTTAGCATTTTCCCATTTCCCATTCTTAAGCTCATAGAATTTCAAAGTAGCCAATCCGTTTCCTTAATGAATATTTTTGAATAGTTTGAATATTCAAAATAGAGCAAAATAGTTGAAAGAAAAGTTTTTCACATAAAAACAAGAACATGTTTTACAGACTTCACACTTGTTCCTTTTTTTACTTGCTCTAGTCTAAAATGACTTTTGGGTACAGACAGAAACCTAGCTACCAGCTGTCCAGATTTCTTTCCCTAAATTGTCTAATTTGAATTGTTGTTTGATGTCATGAGGCTAACTTCTGATAATTTAGTATTCTGCAGCAATAATTTGCAAAATATTTTCTGAAGAGATTAAAAATTAGGCTAATATTGAAAAAGTCTACTATGTCCCAAGAAGTAACTTATACATCAGTCTAAGTCCAATCAAAAGGTAGAAATCACACAGTAATTTCAACAAAGTAAGTTTAATATAAAGAATATGAAACTATGCTAGGCATGCAGACAAATAGTTAACATAACAAGCTTGAGACTATTATCCTTAGGAAGGCCTGCTTGTTAAGTTTGGCCTTTGGCATCTGGGAACTCGTATTTTGGAAAGGTTTTCACCATTCCCTGATCACAATGGCTCACAGTGCCTAAACTGTTGATGCGAACAATATGTTTTATGTCAAACACCTGCTTTCCTTCTGGGAATCTGGAATTTTGGCACATACTAAGCAGATGGTGACTATGTGACCAGTCTCTAATGAAATCCCTGGCCACCAAGTTTCTAATGAGCACCTGGTAAACAATACTTTATTTGTCTTGTCACTATTTGATGCTGAAGGACTTAAATAAGAAAGTATGACTCAACTTGGAAAAGACTCTTGTAACCTTGTGCGTGGTTCCATGCAACTTTTCCCTTGCCTAGTTTTTCTGTGTATTTTTTTCCTGTAATAAATCATAACCATGAATACAAGTATACGCTAATTCCTGTGAATCTTTCCAGTGAATCATGGAAACTAGGGATGGTCTTGGGAACCCTAATATACTAGGTTACAATAAAAATATAAAGAGAATTCTGAAGAATACCCTAGGACACAGAGAGCATCTCAGAAAAGATAAGTTTGGAAGGGTGGCCCTGCCCCCAAGGCTGGGGTTCTGAGAACTCATTGAAGAAGATACAGTTGCAGCCCAAGGGGTGGCAGAAAATTTTGCTGGGTTGGCAGAGCTAGATCTAGTCCAGTCCCTGGATAAGCAAGAAACAGTATCGCAGAGATCAGGCAAGACAAGGTTGGTGGGAGAATACACAGAGGGAGTCAACGGGTCCTATAGAAGGCTTGGAGCTTTCTGCAAGACTGCATTCTGTAAGACTCAAGCTCTGAGGCTCCATCAAGCAAAAGATGGTGGGTGGGAATGCAGACGGAGGCTAGGCCATGCAGGCTTGAGTTCTGGATCATACAGTGTCTGCAATCCAGGGGGCCATGGCTGCAAGGTCACTGAGGGTCTGCCAGCTCTAGGCTTGCAGTTGGAGAGAATGTCCCTCCTTCTCCCACCACAGTGCATGACTGACATCCTAAACAGTAGGAACAAGGAAAAGCAGAGGTAGCACTTTGGAACTAGTAAAATAACCACCACTTTTGCCTCCCCTTCTTCCTGCAATGCCCCTCCGGCTCCCTCTACCGACGAAGTGTAACATGTTCACTGTAAAGGTGATGTTGAAAGAGCCCCTATTATCTCAAATCAGACACTGAAAGACGAATTTGCATCTGAGCGGCAATGTACTGATAACTGGCTGGCACATACTGTGAAAGTATCTAAGAGACCACTAAACAAAATTCCTTTTTAAATATTCTAAATTGCCAATTGATGTAAATTAGACGAAATCACATTATTTCTATTCCTTGCAAATAAATACAAAGTAAACTTTTATTTTCTCTTGATCCAGGTTTAATATCTCAGTACATACTGTTCTTGAAGTTCTCATTATTTTCCTAAACATAGTATGCCTTTCATTTGTTCATGTATTTTTTAAATGGTAAATAAAACTGCAGGATAATAAATATACAAGTAATTTAAATTTTAATATTGTCTGGAAGTCACTAGTCTCTCCCTGTTTCACTGGCTATAGTAAGTTAGTACTATATTGAATGTACAATAACACAACTAATTTGGGGTAAAAAAAAAGTGCTACTTAATTTTTAATCTGTATTCTGCTTGTTTACTATTCACATTTTACTCAATTGAATTTTACTCAAATAAATTTCAGTATTTTTCCTCCATTTTGTTCTCCTAGGCTACACTGAATGTTTAAATCAGAAAAAGCACTATTGATTTTTTTTCTTTTTTATCATGGAAATGTTTCTAGTCTTACTAGGTTGGTGAACCTATTTCTTAACAGAACACTTACATTTCCAACTTAGATTACTTTATAGTACAACCTAATGTCCCATACAATGATGTTATACCTGTATTTGTGTCAAATCTAATTATGAAGGTTTGATTTGTGTAATGTGCAAGAAATTATTTCCACTTTCCCTACCATGCAAACAGATCAATTTTCTCATTAGCCCTTTCCATCAGTTCTGATTGCTTTAAGCTTATGTTTTTTATATTACTTTGTTTTCTAGCCAAATTTGGTCCTCACCTCAAGTATGGACAGGTTGACTGCATTTCAGGAGACTTATTCATGTAGATATATTAACTATGTAAATCAGTAATAGTGCAATACTTTTCATTATTTCCTTGATTAGCAGTTACTTATATTGGCCCATTATAGTCCTTCTACACTTTCTAATAGATTTCTTTCTGCCTTTTTCTTGATGTCAGAATTTAGAGAAGAATAAATAAGGAGATGAACCACAAAGTAGGTGACAATAAAAGATGAAGAGGAAGTGGGAGGTATAACTCTTTGTAGGAGCAAAGTTTTGGATAAAAAGACCCTAAGGGGACTTCTTCTAGCTCTGTGCTCTGACAAAAGCAGTTATGTGGTGGTGCATAATTTTCCCACAGATCTTTTGTTCTTTGATGTGTTTGATGCACAAATAAAAATGTGGGTTGAAAGTTTGCAGACTGGAGTTTGTGTTTACAAAGGGGGTTGTAAAGTGAATATGCTGATGTCTGTGAAATCAAACCTGCTATAGATAATGGACACTCTTAGGAAGATATGTTAAGAAAAGAGTTTTCAGAATGCCACAGGCTTCTGTGAATGCCAGGTTTTGTTTATTGTCTGCATGTAACAACTATTCACCAAGTGTATATTCAAAGCATTTGCTAATAAAATGCTCTCTAACAGGAAGGTCGATTCTGTTTCGTCAATGGAAAAATTGAAATAGTATTTACCTAATAAAAAAAATAGGAGTACCAGTTTGGTGACCCTGTCCTTTATAATTTTGAATCTTCAAGACCCCAGTACTCAAACAAGATGATAATAAAATATCTCTCTCTTCTTTGTGGTTTCACTAGAAACACTTGTGTAGTTTCTATCAAACTTTCTTTTCTTAGTGGTTTCTATGTGTATATATAGAAATTGTATAACCCCTCTCTACCTGTATGTATAGAGTTATTATAGCCTAAACTTAAAAGTCGTTAGGGATGAGACCAGAATTTCCTGTTTAAAGTACTAAAGTACATAATTCCTAGAATTGCTCTTCTCTACTCTTCCCTCCAATAAAATCCTTTAATTTCCTAGTGACACATCAGGATCATGGTAAGATCAAAAACCTTTTGTACTGACTGTTATATTTGAAGACCAGCATAGCCCAGTGTGTAGTAATATTTAATAAATAAATATTTATTGCATGAAAAAGCAAATAAGTGAAAGCATAAATAACCCTGCTGTTTCCACCTTAACGCTGACCCTACTCTTCTCAAATGTCAACGTTCTGGTTTTCCAGAGCCTGACTGTCAGAAACAAGTCTATATTTGAGATAAACTTTTTTCCATTCACTTAGTCACTGTTGTCAAGTAGCATTCTGAACCTGGATTTATTCCTACTAAGGCTCAAATGTGGCCAGGGCAAGACAGCTTTTCTGCTCCATGGGGGCAAATCCAGGAATCAGTCTTGGACTTCTGACAGATGTACATGAAGGAGAAGCAGACTCCATCAGTTACCACACAGTCAGACTGTCTCTGGGGCCAAAGAAAGTTCCATCTTTGTCTGAAGCACTGGCCAAATCTGCAGGCTTGGACCCCAAAAGTTGCCCCTAGCAATGAGGCACTTTTTGGCCTCATCACAGGTACAGGGTTGAATTTCAAGTGACTGTATCATTTCCCATTCCAGCCAACACTCTGCTGAGAGTGGAAGTGTGCAGGTGATGCTGACACTGGAAAAGAGGGGAAGTCAGGGCGATGTATGCAAACAGGGATTTACAGTCATACTCTCCATGAGAATACTTTTCTTCTAGTTCAAGTTTCCCAGGGAAGGCTCTTCTGTGGAAGTAATAACATCTTCACTCTTTTTGAGATCCCTTATTTCACTTCAGAGGAGCCAGAAGGCTGTTGGCTTTCTATGACCTGGTTCTGCTTCTGTTTCAAACAGAGATGACACAGTGATCAATAGATTGGTCCTTTTCCCTTTGTTTTGTTCTCTTTGTATTGCTAGATTTTTGTCTGTTTCATTCATGAAACTCTCCCAAAGCCCTAGAACTGTGTACTCTACATAGTTATTGTTGGATGAATATGTCATTACATTATGTATTTGTATCATAATAATATCTCTATAACTAGGTGCTGGTTCCCCCTAGTCTTTAAAGTGTTATTTTTCTCAAGTTTACATGAAGAAGGGGAGTGGTCTTACACTGGTTTTTGCATTACCACCGTTAGTTTCCACTCATACTCATGATGGACTGAAGATTTCCAATCTCCATCTTGATGAGATTGTGCCATATTTTCAGGGCTTCAGTGGAGAATGCTGGTGATATTGGAGCATGGTTCATTCCCTTTTTATGGCTCCAGCCTTTGTTTTCCTTTCACAATACCACAACACCAAGTTGCTCAGTGGTATTAACATTACTGAAAATTTAGAGCAAACTAAAGTTAATCAGAGTACATTTTTATGTCATGTACCTCATATTTGCTGCCCCTTATCTACATAACTTTCTAGTGGAAAGAGTAAATAGCCATTTGTTAGGGCTCAGCTAAATTTTTAGATAAGAACCCTCATAGTCTTCATTTTTAGTGAGATATGTGTTGGGGCATTAGGGAGTGGGAAAGGCAAAGAGGTTGGAAAGGTAGAAAGAATATGTCCTTCACTTAAGAGTTAATACATAAAGTACAATATTAAATCATATAATTCTATACAAACACACACACACACACACACACACACACACACACACACACACACCCCAAATTGGCATGATTCTGTTTCTGGTTGGGAGGTGTTAAATACCAGCAAATCAAAATGATGAAGTGAACAAATTTTTTTTGTTTTTGTACAAAATTTATTTGGGATTACTCTTTAGGTATATAATTATTAGAACTCCAGACAAATCACTATTCTAATACTGAATCCCTATTGCACATAGGTACACATTAAACATTTACCACTGTAACTAATTTCATTTCTTAACCAAGAAGTGGTTACCCTGAAACTAGAAGACACTTTTAGAGGATATAAAGCCTTCAGGGGACTACACTGAATGTTCTAAAAATGAGAACTATGATTATTAATTCTGGCATTTGAAGTTGAATATTTTTGTTATGATAATCATTCTGGGAAGAATATATTTGGAAGGTGGCCCATGTGGCCATCAACATCTAATCAACTGTTTTCTAAAATTTGTGTAAAATATGTCATATGATCTCAATTTTGCTGGCCCTGTACCTATTTCCTGTTCATAGATCCCAGGAAATCCAACACATGTAGCCAAAAGAATGAAGTCAGTGCTCAGTAGCAAATGTGGATGATATTTTTTGTTTCATGAAATGAAACATGGTCTGGATAGAGGAAGCTGAAAGCATCTATGCAGATCTCATCCCATTGGAAATGGTAAAATGGACACCTATTGACAAACAAAGAATGGCTTGTTGAGCAATAAGGAACTTGTAATTCTTATCAGAGTGTGAAATTTAACAATGACTCTTCAGGGCTTCCTAGCAGTTGAGTCATTTTTTTTTTTTTCAGGAGGACTCTAACTTGAAAGAGGTCTCATTCAGAATATTCTTCATTTTAACTGAAGACAAATGTCTGTTTATCAACAGACACACAGCAGATTTTGACAATTTGCTCTGTAAATCTGTACCTGAACTCCTTGTGAAGGGGCATGTTTATTTGCTTTTCTACCTGTTTTTCAGGTGGAGAGATCACCATTGGGGTAATTCTACTGGCCCCATTTGCTTCTTCTTTCCTTCTCCTTCAGGAAATGAATGGTCAGTTTTAAAGAAGGAATTAAGCTTGTTTAGTTTAGACACTTGCTCTCTTGCTTTTTGTCTTTGGAATATGTGTGAAGAAAACACACATTCCCTACTGCTTAGTGTAGTAAGTTTTATAGTAGTGTTCTTAGGGAAGGCCAATGAATTTCTAGCCATGTCCATACCTGGATGGGAATATTTTTCCAGGGCTACATTTTGGGCAAGCTCATTTGCTTAACAGACTAAATCATGCCATACGATCTAGCTTTTATTACTATAAAGGTGTGGACTGATCTCTTCGGCTGACTATTCTCAACTCTCAAAGGTTTATTAAAGATGATGATGACAGTCATATATACATATATATATATATATGTATATATGATCTCATAATTTACTAACACTTCTCAGTTTGTCCCTCTCCATAATCCTTAAGGCCCTTTCCAAAATTTTTATGTAATTTCTATTATCTAATATCTTAAGGAAATTTCATGTGAATTAATGTGATATTCTTTACCACAGAAGAGTACATTGAAGCTTAGTGCATTATTTTTCTCACTATGTACATTAGTCAGAGTTCAGTAATTAGTCACAGCAAGCACATTATATATTTTGTGTGTGGATATAAACATAGGGTACTAATAAGACTTGTCTGCTCAGTCTTGTTATTGTAATTCTCATGTCTGAAATCATCAACTAAATATATTAAACAAAAAATTTTGTGCATGAGAACTTTACTGAAAGCTACAGGATGACATTTTCAAACTTCCTTGAACTAAAACTACCAAGATACATTAAGAGAAAAAAAAAAAAAAAACAAAGCCGAATAAAAGCTTATGAAAGACAGAGTAAATCCTTTAGGATGATCATTTCAGTGAAATGTTAAAAGAATATTTTGTGTGCATGTCAGGTCTATTGCTATTCTCAAACTAGTAATTTGGATTCACTTCATTATAGCCACTGAAGTACCTTAGCAGAGACGGGGAAGCAGAGTGAAGAGCCAGAAAGAAAGAGCAATAACACTTAAAGAATGGAGTTGCTCTTATAATTCAGCTCTAGATAACTCAAACAAGCACATTGCAAATGACAATGCAGGGCTGAGCTCCACTCAGTGTGAATGAAAATGTATAAGACACAGGAGCCCTCCAGGAGCTCCCTCAATGAGCCTCAAAATGAATATTCCAAAGATGTAACTCATTTCTCTGTTTCAAGAGCTGATTCCTCCATTTTATCTCAAGGATACTTTTCAAACCAATAATATTTGACACTACGGCTGACTTCCAGGTAATAAAAGTTGTCATATTTTGCTAAAAGCATGTGGATTTTTACATATTGGTGGCTTGGTGAATGGGAAACTTTTTAATGCTCTACCTATTTAGTGTAATTTTCCAGTGGCAATATCATAAAGTATAACATTTTCTGAATGATCTGATTATTCTTCTGGCTCTTTTCAAGGAAAACTTGATATTCAAAGAAATACTCTAATGATAGTAAATAGATCTGAATTATTTGTAAACAAAAAAAGGAAGTGGGGTTGGTGGACAAGCTCTGGATTTTGACAGATGTGGACATAGGATTAAATTCTAGATCCAAATCTTAGTAATTGTGTGACTGTTGCAAATTAATTAACTTTTCTATGCTTCCATTTCCTGATCTTTAAAATGGAAATTATATTAGGTACTAACCTTGTAAGTTTGTGTGAATATAAATATAGTAACAACACCCGTTATTAAAGGGTATTTAACTGCACACCAAACACTAAACCAACTGCATTTTGTGATTTAATTTAATCTTCACAGCAAATGTTTGAGAATACAGACTACATTTTCCTATGTGGTAGCTGTCTCTCCCATGGCTAAATATTCCCAAAGTCTGACTTCTAGTTCAAAACACTCTTCTTAGCTCCAGACTTATATACGTCTGCACTGTCCCATCTGGCCATCTGCCCAGAGCCTTTCTAACTGTGGAAGCCCAACTGTACTTATCATCTTTGAGGCTGTCCTATTCTTTTGTTTATCCTGTTTTCCCTAGTAAATGGCAACACCATCCAAACAGTGCTCAAGCCCTAAATCTAGAAGTTATTCAACCACCCTATAATATGTTGATTTATCTCAAACCCATCCATTCACCCCTTGCAACTGTCCTAACCATCTGACACCTCAACTATTCTTACAGTCTTGTAACTGGCCTTCCTGGTAACAGACTTGTCTCCCTCCCAGCCATCCTGCAATCCATTACTTATATTGGAGCCAAAGTGATATTTTAGAAACCCACATGTGATTATGTTGCCCTATTGCACAATACCCTAGTTTAGATAAAGATGAAAATATTCAACATGACCTATAGGGTCCTGTGGGTCGAGGCTTCACTGGTTTCTGCAGTTGTACTGCACTTCATCTGGCACTCACTGTCTATGCTGCAGTTGTATTAGTCGTGTTTCATTTCCTCCAATGTATCTTCCCCTATATTTTCTCAAGACCTTCATCTATACTTTGCCACTGTCTGCAATACTTTCCTTTCCTGTCATGGCTGAGCTTATTGACAACTCTCAGGCTAGGAAGTAGGTTAGTCTTCATCCTCTGCATCCATAGGACTTTGTACTTTTCGAGCTCTCATCACATTTGAAAATACTGTAATTGTCCATATCATCTGCTAGATTGTAAGCTCTATGATGACAGAAAACATGTCTGTCTCCTCACTGGAAATCCAGTACAGAGCATTGTTCATCGCTCATTGTGGGTATGCAGTACTCTGTTGAATCCGCTGAAAGTCTAAGCAGGGGTTTGTAATCTGTTTCCTTTACCTTTTAGGTTCTAGGAATTGGTTTTGAGCTAGAGAGAAATAGATAGATTCTGAGAGAGAGAGAAAGATTGGGCGGGGGGAACAGGGGAGACAGAGAGAGAGAGTTGTATGGAAGAAAATAATGAGAGATAAAAATCATGAAAGCTCAGGGCATGGGCAGCGCTGCCTTGAGATCAATGTGCTGAAGGCACAGAGAAGGTTACAATGCTGAACAGCCTTAACCCAGCAAGGGCATTGCTACTATTATTTCTAGCTTCCGTTTTTGAACACTTCCTATGTGTTTACACATATATCTCATTTCATCCTAACAAGCCCATGAGGTAGACTCCTCTATTTTCCTCATTTTATATATGATATGGTAGAGACAAAAAGGTCTTAAGTGACCCACCAAAACTGGTAGAAGAACAGAGATTCAAGTCCAGGAAATCTGACTCCAGAGTTGTGCACTTAAAAACTGTGTCTTCTGCCATTGGGGTGCCTCACCTGTGCAGCAGTCAGTGAGCACTGGCTAGTAGTGTATCCATGAGAAAAATGGCCTGGCTAATCCTGACAGTGAGGAACTGAGAGAGAATTCAAAGCAAGACTGCCAGCAGGTGAGTGATATATGACAGATGTTCTGATCTCGTTCTGAACAAGCCTTTCTGGTACCTTTCTGGCTTGTTCTGAGCAAGCCTGTCTGGCTCATTTTTGAAAGAATGGTCATATGTGTTTGTGTGTGTGTATCTGTTGGAAAAGATAAAATTCACCAAAAATCTGAAAACTATAGAATTTAGGTGACTTTCCTTTGAGTTGTCACTTAACTGCTCATGGAAGGCATGAATCCTCAGCCACTCAGCTCCTGAAACTAGTTATCTGTATTAGCCTGCTAGGGCTGCCATAACAAAATACCACAGCCTGGGTGGTTTAAATGGCAAAAATCAATTTTCTTACATTTCTACAGGCTAGAAGTCCAAGATCAAGTTGTCAACATGTATGGTTTCTACTCAGGCTTCTCTCCTTGGCTTGCAGATGACCACCTTCTCATGTGTCTTCACATGTTCTTTCCTCTGTGCACGTGCATCTCTTATGACTCTCTGTTCTTATAAGGACAGCAGTCATATTGGATTAGGACTCAACCATATGACTCCATATTACCTCTTTAAAGGCTCTATCTTTAAATACAGTCTCATTCTGAGGTACTGAGGATTAGGATTTCAATGTGAATTTGGAGCAGGGGGCACAAAATTTAGCCCATAATACCATCCTTTCCATGAATGTAAAAAACTCTACTAAGGTCTGTGGAAATGATTAACTGGAACTGGTCAGTCTCAGCCTGTGATATCTTTAGAGAATAAAAAAGAGAATAAAGGCAAAAACCAGTAGTATTTTGTTTCTTTGTTTTCCAACTGTGGCAAAGGTGGAGGGAGGGGCATCCGTAGTGGCTGTTTTCTGGACTGCCCTCTGGTAGCCCCACTGCTTGAAGCAACTGACATAGTCAATGTAAGAATTTTAGGTGTCATGACAATTCCTTGGGACTAATGAAGAATTGGTATTATAGGGCACCTGGGTGGCTCAGATGGTTGGGCGTCTGCCTTCGGCTCGGGTCATGATCCCAGGGTCCTGGGATCGAGTCCCGCATCGGGCTCCCTGTTCCTTGGGAGCCTGCTTCTCCCTCTGCTTCTCTCTCTCTCTCTCTCCCTCTGTCTCTCATGAATAAATAAATAAAATTTAAAAAAAAAGAATTGGTATTATAGTATCTACAGTTAAAACTTGCAGCTGAAAGTATCATAAAAAGTATTACTTTTTTATGTTAAGAGTCAACAGGATTGAGTCTCTCACATTTGTAAAGAAGTCATTTTCCAACTCTTCCTTTGTCACAAATGTCCTTTTTTGGGGGGAAAGAACATTAATTCTGTTCAGAAATGGGTAGTCATGTGCTTTAGTGAAGACTAAACCCTTCATAATCCAGGAATGGATATATATGCTTAGTATAGACTAACTGTGGAAATTGTTCTTCCTTCTAGCTAATTAATGGTTTAGAAAGGGCAAACATTTCTTATGAATGAGACATGAAGGAATGTACGCTGGGTGGAACCACTAGACACTTCAGAAATTTCTTTATTCCGAAAATGAGAAAAAAAGTAGAGAGAGTCTTTCTTTCATGACTCTGCATCTAGTTATGCTGAGAAGGTGACATCTGCAACAGCAGGCATTCTGCAAATATGAGGGGACTGGTGGAAGACTGAGTGTACTGGGTTGAACAATATCCCCCCTCCCAAATTCAAGTCCATCCAGAACCTGTGAATGTGAACTTACTTGAACACAAAGTCTTTGCAGATATAGTCACATTAAGATGAGGTCATATCTGTTGACAGCAGGATCTAATCCAATGATTGGAGTCATTATAAGAAGAGGTAAATTCGGACATAGGAGATACACAGGGACAATACCATGTAATGGATGTAGCAGAAATTGGAGTTGCAAACCAAGGAACATCAAGGACTTCTGGCAACGAGGTAAGGAGAGGCAAGGAAAGTTTTTCCCTAAAGGAACCATTGCCCTTTTGACACCTTGATTTCAAACTTTTAGCCTCCAAAACAGTAAAAGGATAAATTCCCATATTTTTAAGTTACCTAGTCTGTGGTACATTGTTACAGTAGCCCTTGGAAAGCCCTTACAAGGCAGGCCTCATAATGTTAGGGTGAGCAGTGAAAACAAAATGGGTCCTTGATGATGCTAGTGAGCCCAAGATGAAACTGCACTACCTCTGGTCTTCTTGTTATTAAATGATATTTTTTCTTCCTGTTTTAGCCAATTCTGGTTGTTGTTGTTATTTATGGTTGAGACATCTCAAAGTGATATGCGATATTTGGGGTGTTGCAAATATTTGGGGAAGAAGTACACTTGGAATAGCCTCGAATTCCCTACACTAGCCAAACAAGTGGAGGTTCCAAGTGTAGAGATTTGGGGGATTAATGTAAATGCGACCTCATGTGTTCTCACAGTCTGGTGAAGCTTTGCACTTATCACTCACATTCTGTTACTTATTGTCACTCCACTGCTATCCCAGAGTGGCGCGGCCTGGGGAAACATTAGCGATATTTGCTTGGTGGCCAAGCAACATTCAAGTAAATTCCACTTGCCTCATATCAAGATCCTAGTCTGAGTTTTGATTAAAGATAAAGAGATGCAAAAATACCCAAATCACATGCATGAAAACAAAATGTCTGCTTCTTCAGATAGTTCTATTTTTGTGTCTATAATTCTGTTCACCAACTGCATGTGTAACCTTTCTTTAAATTTGCTAAATAATTCAGAAGTTTTCATGCTGCCAATTGCTAATCAAACCTTCTTCATCAACATCCACGCCCTCTTCCCATTTGTCATCTTATTCATACATTGCAAACAGTGGCTCATGCAGCTCCCTCTTCTCTTTGCCTCAGGAAAACAGGCTGCAGATCCAAGGGGAAGTTTATTAGCAGCTAAAAGCTAATTTTTAATGCTACCTAATCAGGTTGCTGACTCATTTAAATTATGAACTTTAAGAAAAATAATTCCTCATTTAATGATTCAAATATTAGGGTAGCCCTTTAATATTGCTTGCATCCTCTTTGAGGAGTTCAAGTCCTAATCCTTTGTGAGAATAAATTGGTAAACCTGTTTCTTTCTCAGTGCATATGGTGAAAAACCTATGAGATCTGTTTGATTTATATGAGTGTATTTGGCTGCTATTTTATATTTATCCAAACTATATTATAAAGTACAAGTAAGGCTCAGCTCCAAGAACAAGATTTTTTTTTAATATAAAGACCGGACATGTTAGTGAATATGGCACATGCAGACTTCCCGATTATGACTGGCTTACTAAATTGATTTCATTCATTCTACATCATGTTATTTGCTTTCATCATTGATTTATCCTGTGAGCTAATGAATGAAAATGCAGGTGCTTGACATTTTCATATATTTTAAATATGTTTTTAAAGCTGCAACATTGTAAAAGTATTTTTACAGTGTTGGGATTTTTTCTAAGTGGGCGTGTTTTCATTTCTTAAGAAGAGGAAAAACCTGTGGCAACAGTTTGGCATCTCTCTGCTTCCTGTTAGCACTATCAAGAAAATGATTTGACATGAAATCACCAACTAAAGGACACTATCTATTCCAACATGAACTGGGCATGCATGTAGGTCATGTAAATTTACATATAGTAATATCATGTGGCGTGAAGTCCATGACTTTGCTCACTTAGAGGAAATTATTTCAGGAGCTATTTATGGATATCAGTGAAGCATCCAGCAACATTTGTAGAATCAGCATCTGACATCTAGGAAGGAAGTTCTGCTCCCTTTAGAAGTTTCAAATATTCCAAGTTCATTCTAGAATGGTTCAATCGACATATTCTTAACATACGAGCTATACAATTAATATTAGAGGACACTTAAAACAACCTGCTACCTGAAAATAAGGGATATTTGAGCAACGCGGAAGATGATTATCTGGTCTTTGACTGAAGACTACGGAAAGAAAAATCTTACTGATCCAAATTTTCAGTTTTAAGGCCCTTCCACTGAGATTAATTCTCTTCTGCAACATAAAAAAAGCACACCCTCCAAATATTATACCATCTTCCTTCCCACATGATATTCTTTCAAATATTTGACAACTGTTATGTCTTCTTACACACATTTCAAGGCAAAATGATCTCAGAGTTTTCATCCACCTTGTTGTCCTCTTCTTTACACTCTTTGAAGGTGGTGCTTGGTATTAAATACAACATTCTGGCTTGATGTGACACACATGGGATACAGGATTACTATACCCCATAGATTGTGTACAGAGACATAAAGGGATGGTTTGGAAGGGGGGAAAAAAAAAACCATCTAATTTTAAAAGAGAATAAGTCCTTCCTCCCTTTCTTCCTACCTGCCTTTCTCTCTTCCTTCCTGAATAAATTAGTCTACAATCAGTTATGTTGTGCTGATCAAGATAGGTTTTTTTCACCCAGAAGAGAACTGCAGAGCAGTGTGGGTTGTTGGATCTCTTTGTGTGCAAGAGGGCAGTAGAAGCTGTCAAAACTGGGGTGGGTGTTTCTGTGAGGGGAACGGAAGATAGCGTTATAAATTTCTCTCCATTTATTTAGATCTCTTTTTATTTCTTTCAACAATGTTTCATACTTTTCTTTGTGCAACTCCTTTTATTTCTTTTGTTAACTTTTCCCCTAAATTTTATTTCTTATGCTATTTTGAATAGAATTATTTTTATAACTTCATTTTTGGATTGTTCATTTTTAGTATATTGAAATACAACTCAGTTTTTCTTTTGATCCTGTGTTCTGCAACCTTACTAAACTCATTTTTTAGTTTTAACAGTGTGTGTGTGCATATGTATGTGTATACTCCTTGGGTTTTTCTAGATAGAGAATTATGTCATCTGTTATTACAATTTTACTTTTTCCTTTCTAATTTCTATGTGGTATTAAGTGAGAAAATTTTTTTTGCCTTATTGCACTGGCTAGAACTTACAGAACATTGTTGAACAGAAGTGTTTGAGGGCATACACTCTTGCCTTATTTTTAATCATAAAGGGTAAGCATTCAAGTTTTCAACACTAAGGATGATGTTAGCTGTGGGTTTTTCACAGATGTGTTTTATCAGTTCCTTTGTAGTTCCAGTTTCAGTTTTTTGATGGTCTTAAAATAAATGAATGTTGAATTTTATCATTTTCTTTATTATTTATTGAGATGGCCATGTTTTTTTTTTTTTTTTGGTCTTTATTCTATTAATGGGATGTGATAGAATGAATAATGGCCCCCAAAATATGTCCAGATGCCCACACCTTATTCCTGGAACATGTGAATATGTTATATGCTATCTTAAGTAGCAATAGGAAACTAATGCAGATATTGGTACTTGGAAGTGGCATACTGCTCTAACAAATACCTAAAAATGTGGCAGTGGCTTTGAAATTGGGCAGTAAGCAAAGCCTGAAAGAATTATGAAGAATATGTTAGAAAAATTCTAGATTGCCTTGAACAAGCTGGGTGTTAAAAGTACCATCAGTGAGAACTCAGAAGGAAGGGAGGAACATGGTAGAATAAAATCTGTTTTCTTAGAGAATACTTAACCAGTCATAAACAGACTATTGGCAGAAATATAAGTATCAAAGGTGCTTCAGATGAGGGCTCAAAAGGAAATCAAGAACATGTTCTTGGAAACTGGAGACAAGGAATCCTTGTTATATAATGGCAAGAAGCTTAGCTGAATTGTGCCTTATAAGCTATATGAAAACTAGAACTTGTAAGCAATGAACTTTAATATTGAGTTTTATATAAATAAATATATATAAATATATATACATATAAAATAAATATAAATAAAATTTAATATTGAGCAGAGTGTTGAAGGTGTGGCCTGTTTTTTCCTTACTGTTTATGACAAGCCACAGAAGGTTGTTGCTAGCCCTTGAAACCAAATAGTTTGCCTGGTTGGATTTTAATTGTATTGGGCAGGTGATTCCTTTTGTCCTTTTATTTTCGCCATTTTTGAATGTTTTCCTATACCTGTCCCAGCACGGTGTTTGGGGAGTGGTTAACTTAGGTTCTAGTTTTATTTTTTTATTTTTTTTTTAAGATTTTATTTATTTATTTGACAGAGAGAGACACAGCGAGAGAGGGAACACAAGCAGGGGAAGCGGGAGAGGGAGAAGCAGGCTTCCCGAGGAGCAGGGAGCCCGATGCGGGGCTCGATCCCAGGACCCTGGGATCACGACCTGAGCCGAAGGCAGACGCTTAACGACTGAGCCACCCAGGCGCCCCAGGTTCTAGTTTTACAGGTGCACAGATGGAGAGGAATTTTGCCTCAGGCTGGATTACGCCCAGAGCTTCACCCATAGCTAATTTCAATAATTTAGATGATGAAATTTGAGACTTGTGAACAGATAAGTCTTAGTTGAGATTTGAGACTTGAATTAATATTATATTAAAGACCTTAGGATGTGGAAGATATGTTTTCTGTAGGATGGCTGCCTTCGGGACTGACTAATAGCCCTCGAAGTTATCCTCCCCAGGCCCTGTGAAAATGTTACCTTACATAGCAGTAGAAAATGAAGACATGATATATTATGTTAACATATATTTGGATGTTGAATTAACTTTCCACCCCTTAACTGGATAAATCTTACTTGGTCGTGATGTTTAATGCATTCTAAAAATATATGTATAGCCTGATTTGTTTTACTAATATTTTGATCAGAATTTGCAATTAGTTTTTAAACACTCACAGTGGTACTTTATTTTTATATATGTTAAAATTTACCTTCTATGTGCCTTTTCTAGACAGTTGGAACTCTCACACTACAACTTGTCTCAGGGTAAGTTATTAAATATAATATTGGTACATCAATATTAACCTTCATTGGGTGAAAAATATGTAATACATTTCTATAGTTAAATTATTTTCTTTAGTTCTACTTTAATCTTAAATACATGCATATTTTTATGTAAGTCTGGTACTTTTGGAAAATTTGTACTTCCTTTCTTTACCATCTATGTTATTCATTTGGAACCAAGTATATCCTTGAAATGTCATAACCTGTAATATGAAGTATATTCATTCAATTGTGTTAAATATCAAATATCTTTAAATACTCATTACTTTGTCATTAATTTGCAGAAATATTATTTTATACATTCCTCACAGTCCCATTAAGAATAACTCTGAAAAATAAGGAGGGATATCACTGGTTGAGCTGAGCTACTTCTTCAAAGTAGCTGGAGTCTCCAATAAAATAAAGATAACTCAACCTCTGTTTCTTTTTACAAGCTGCTCTAAGACAACTTTAGTCAGATTTTAACTTTTCTTAATTTTGTTCTCCTTCCTATGTGCTTTGGTCTTTCATAATATGGCTGTCTTCTCAGGTTCAACGATCCCAACAAACTTTGTCTTCATTCCTGTGAGTGTATAATTGATACTGTGCTTTGCCTATGGTTAATTGCTCTTATGTTTATAGTTTCTCATTTCATGTGCAAATATTCGCTGACAACTCTGGATTCATGGCTTCTGGACATACTACTTAAAGGGCAATTAGATCCACCTGGATCTTTAGTCTCTAGGACCTTCCCTTTGGCCACTCTCTTCTGCCCCCTGTAGCTCCAGCTGGTACTACCTCCACCAAACTCCCGAGTTCTTGGGATGTTTATAATATTGCTCCTTTCATATCATAGATATTAGCCCAGAAAGATTTAAAGATCATTTTAGCTGTGTTTTATTATTGTTGTTTTTTAAAATTCAATTTAAAGAATTCTTGATTACATCACTGAAATATATCAAAAATGCCTCATCTCTTTCAATCAAATATGATCATTATTAAAATACAAATGTTAAGTGTCTATTAAAATACAAGTGTTATTTGTTCAATACAAACAATTCAATATCACTATGTATTAAGTCACTATTCTAGGCATTGGAATATATGGGTAATTAAGCCTGGTCTGAACTCTCAAGCTGCTCATGGTCTGTTATAGGAGAGATGAGGACAAACTGATAGTTCCTATTGATGACAAGAAAAAAAATAGTGATTTTTTAAAATAGTGACTATTTTAAAAGTTTGATAACACTTACCAAGTAAATGCTCACAAATCATAATGTAGGAGGATATGGGACTTTTTCATGTGAATCATGTGTAGACTGGGGATTTTAGAAAAGTGTAATGACATGTCCAAAAGCTGATGTGTGTGGCAGAGGCTTTGTTTGGGTTCCTCAGAAGTAAAACCTTAGATACTGTCTTGAATACATGCAGTTTATTTTGGGGAGTGAACCTAGTAAACAAGACTGAGGGAAAGAGCACAGTGAGAAAGGAAAAACAATAAAAGCTTTCATTCCGAGTTTTGCTCTAAGCAACAAAGCCTCAGTCTGTCAGTGCCTCTGAAAATAAAGGGAAGGCCTCCAAACTGTTCCCCTAAAAGTCAGGATAATAGAGTATTTATCCACCACTTCTGCCCACTACTTGTTGAGGATTCCCCCAGGGGTAGTGCAAGGAGACACAGCCTGTGGAGAACTGTCCAGCACGGCAGGTCTGAAATCGGTGGCCGACCGAGCTGTGATACAGGCACCAGAGGCCTAGAGGCATGTTCTAACTGGGGACTTGAAAGTTACTTGATACAGAGGAGGCATATGATATGTGCATGTATGTGTACGTATAGATGGGTGTAGAGGACTGTGGGCTGTGAGTGGCAGGGCAGAGGACTGAAAAAGCAGGTGGGAATAAGATGAGTAGTGATTGAAGGGGCCAAAGTATGAAATTTGAACTCTCCCTGAGAACAATGAAAATTCATAAGTAGAGGTAACGTGGTGGTATATGTGTTTGAGAAGCGTTCCTCTGAAAACCGGTTTGGTAATGACTTGAAAAGGAGCAAGGCTATGGAAAATGAAACTAGCAGAAGACGAAAGCAGTGGTTCCTTTGGGGGATGAAGTAGTAATGTTGAGATTGGAGATTAGGGACTGTTTAATGGAAAATGTATAAGTCATGGACCAGAAACTAGTATTTAATTAGATGTAGAAAGTAAAGGGAAAGAGTGAAAAGAATAGTGACTCATATCTTTGCAGATGAACAGGTGAGATGGTGACCCTAGCAATTAGAACTAGGGATGAAGTTCACATGTTCAGCTGGCTAAGGGTACCAGGAGGCATCTGGAGCTTGAGCAATAGAAAAGGGTCTGGGTGGGGGTATGGATTTGGAGTTTTCTATAACTCACTAGCAGGGCAATCTGCTATTGTGCATGTGAGCATCCACAAAGAATATACATAAAAAGAAGAGATAGGAACTGAGGATTCTTTTTTTTTTTTTTTTTTTTTTTTTTTTTTTTTAGGAGCTGAGGATTCTGAGTAATACCACTATCTAAGGAGTGGGTAGAAGAGAAACCACAAATGATAGTGTAAGGAAGTGAGTGGGAAAAGTCAAACCGGAAGAGACTGTAGTCACAAAATCTAAGAGAGGCTAAAATGTAAAAAAGAATATATTAAATTGCTTTAAATTGCAGGCATTTTAATAGTACTAGCAGTGGTCAATCGTGTTAACTATCTCATACATTCAAGTAATGTGAGAATGATAAGTGGAAATTAGATTTGTGGGTAAGCTATTAGCAGTGATCTTTACAAGAGCAATTTCTGTGTAGTGGTGAAAAAAGTCAGCTCACAAGGAGTTAAGGAGAGAATGGAAGGAAAAGCAAAGTAACCTGGTTAAGGATGGAAAGAAGAGAAGTTAACAAAGAGAGGGGATGATGTAAGAATAAATCGGGGCTTTTTTTTTTTTAATATGAGAGCAATGCGAACATCTTTACATGCTTAGGAGAAAGGAGCAGCTCATATAGGAGAAAGGAAAAACTAACGGAGCAAGACATAAGGTGAGAGCAGTGCTGAGAGCATGACAGGTTAGTGTTGGATATAAAAAGGGATACATCTTTCTCTCAAAAAAGGAAAAAGAAAGAAACAGGAAACACAGTTAAGTTTAGGTGCTTTAAATTAGCACAACATGTTAATAGTCCAGCTATTTGCGATTTTAATGGCAGCAAAATTAGACAAAACAGATTTTGGCTCCATGATGACACTGGTTATTAGGGAGAACTTCCCCTTAATAGCATTTGTTAATGAATTGGGAGTGCTTCTCTAGGAGATCTTTAAGGACAGCAGAGATAGCCATCAATCAGGAGTGATTTAGGTGAAGCCTAGTGATGAGACCCCTGTTGATACCTCCCAGCACTATTCATTCTGTCAGTAGACTATGTCAGATAAAGCGCATTTTGGAAGTGGCAGTTCTTAGCTCAGTTGTAGGTAAATGGTACACAGTAAGTACTTAATAAATAACTATTAACTTAATGACATAACATCCTCTACATTTTAAAAAGAAAGGTATATCAATAGTTTCATTCATTATTATCCTTGCACCAGAAAATACTAGCACCACTGGGGTTTTAACTAAGAAAATTATTAATAGAAAGACATCTTAGCTGCACGATTTGCTTAATTTTATTTATGAGATAAATTTTACACATTTTCGTAGTAATGTGCTTTTGTGATTTTAGTTCCTGTCTTTGAACACAAAAAAGTCCCTGTTTTTTATTTAAACAATCAAAGAAAAGGCACTGCATCTCAAGACCTGTTTTTAGAAGTGCAATATCTAGGGCATCATTGGGTCAGTTTCTGATATTGCTTGAAGCCTCTGCGGAGTCGATCCAGAGATGGCTATCTCATTTGTTCACAATAGAGCTCACACGGTCTCTTAGGTGGGGTCCCTTAAGAGGTAGGAAACCTAAAGAAAAATTGCCCGGTCTACAGTCAATAGGCAATTGTTTTCTCAACTGAGAATTATTCACTTGCCTTGACCCACCTTATGTATTTCCTTGTCACTCTGCAGCTCAAAATGCAACAGGGAAAACTGCTGCAGAATGTGGCGGTCTGCCTGTTTTCTACTGAAATTAGACTATTCTTTTCATGTCATGAGAGCAAATCTGCATTTGAAGTAGGAGAATCAGATTCAGGGCTTTCGATACTATGAAAACATAACTTGCAGTTTTCCTTCTATAATATTTCACGTTTCTATAATATTTAGACGGACATATTCTCCTCAGATATTAGCATTTTATTTCAAATCAGTTGTTTGGAGAATGTTCTCCCTTTAAATAAAACAACTATTTTAAACTTTTGACTTATAAGATGACATACAATATAAAATTATGCTTTCTACAGGAGCTATCCCTTTAGGTATATATTGTGGAGCATTAATGCATCATTATGAAGGGAAACAACTTCCCTTCTTGCAAATTTCAGAGAGAACAAGAAGAATATGCACGAGTAAAATGTATTTCACCTAGACAGAACCATGTCTTGGCTAAGATGTCATTGTCCACTGAGTGCTGTTTATCGGTATAATTACAGTTTTCTGTTGGATTCTCTAAGTTCAGAGGCTCCTTAACTTTGGAATTAGAAAGGCACACCAAGACATATTGAGAATATTGGGCCCACACTAAAATGAAAATGATTTACAGTTTTTAAAGCAGTCTACTCATGTATAATTATCTACACCACAAACTATCCATGTTATGTTGGATCTTGTCTTACAGGTAATTACCATGCAAAAAGTACCAAATCATCACAGTCTTGGCTTATTTTTTTATAATTTCAAATAATATTTTCAGTCACTTGTTATTTTTTTTAAAAGATGTTATTTATTTATCTGAGAGAGAGAATGAGAGAGAGAGAGCACATGAGAGGGGGGAGGGTCAGAGGGAGAAGCAGACTCCCCGCTGAGCAGGGAGCCTGATGCGGGACTCGAACCGGGGACTCCAGGATCATGACCTGAGCCGAAGGCAGTCACTTAACCAACTGAGCCACCCGGGCGCCCTCAGTCACTTGTTCTTATGGTGAAATATCAGGTAACTACATCTTTAGGAAAATTCTAGTTGTTTTCAGATATATCTGAAACCCCTCGTTCAAAAGAGGAAGGATATCCTCTCACAAATTTTTTACAAAAAAAAATGAATCACACTTGCTCTGGCTTTTAAATCATATGCATAAGATCAGCACTGAGTGGCATAGAATATTAGCACTCCAAGTCCTCATTGGAGAATATCATTTCAGACTAGTAATTATTTTTCCAGAATTTAGAAAACCTTTTGACTCTAAATAACAGAAGTATTTACTTTGGCTCATGGGCCACAAATTGGTGTCCCATAGCCCAAATGAGCTTATGTATAAGTGTTTTATTCAGCTCATTGTGTCCAAAACTTATTTTTAAATTAAATAACAATATTTCAAAATCAAGAGATTTCACATAAAATTAGAATATTTGACTTTTTGTGGGAAACTGATGACCTATGTTGTTACAAATTTACAACCTACACAAGTTTAAGCAGTTCTCATTATACCTTCTTTACCCACTTACTACTTTTGTAGTCACTTGAGTTTGCTACCCCTGACTGCAAGGACCCGGTTCCACTCTAGGTTCACTTATTAATTGTGTCAGCTTGAGAAAAAATAAATAAATAAATAACTCCACTGCACCTCAGTTCTCTCATGTATCAAATGCGAATCAAAATACCTGCTTCATTTAGTCATTTCTGTTAAAGTGAGTTCTAGATATTTCAGAGTACGGACAATCCCTATGGTTAATGTGGTAATACTGGGGAAACTGTAGCTCCAAATTCCTTGGATCATGAATTTATGAGGTGGTTCAGAATCTGTCCTATTTTTTGCAAGCTCCAAAACGTGATTGGTCAGCGTCCAGTGTCAGTTCACATTAATCAAGTGTATAATTCTGATGTTAAACATTCAAATCTATGCTCTTTTGTGGCATAAACTTTAATTATTGAGGTATTAGACATTTGAGTCCTACGGCCAACACATTTCCCTTTGGGAAATTTACATAAATTGTCAAATTCCTACCAGGGGCCTGTTTATTCACAATTAGAAATGTAACAGGCCAGGTTAATAAATACACTATTTAAGTCCTTGGGCTGGGTATTCTCTTCTTCAGATACTTGAGTGGGAAAACACAGCTCAGTTAGAAGATGGCTTGGTGAATATGAAATCAGAAAAAAAAACGGAATTAGTTATAAGATTTGAACAGTTGATGGAATTAGATGAAGCCATACTGTTACAACTGGACAGGAAAAACCTTTGGTCTAAGTCACCCACTTCCTTGGGCTATCCTTGGATGGAGAGTGATTATATTCGACACTGAGCTCTGCTTATTTTATTTTTCATGCTTAACCTATGCTTCTTCTGATTGATATTGATATTTTGCTGGATGTGTGAATTCATGCAATCAGGATTCCTTTAAGGTTTGCTCTTCTGAGAGAATCTTTGTCTTTCTAAGATAGGTCGTCTATCCCTGTCCAGGTTGATTATGTCTTGATCCTCCTGTTTAATTCTCAAAAGATATTTCATTTGCAAATTCTTTGTAACCTCCTAGTTACAATTCAGACTGGCTCTTTTCCTTTCAACTCTTTGTAAGGATTTCCTCCCCAAATTCCACTAATTATCTTTTTAACACGTTTGTCTCTGTGTGTTGTTCGTATGTCTGTATTCTGTGTGTATGTCTGTGTGCCTTAGGAAGCATGTTTAGAGGAATCTGCCATACATGTTTCTTAATTTTATCCTCTGTAGCTTCCTTCTTTTCAATTGGCTATATGTGGTGGTTACCAGAGGAAAGGTGAGTTGGAGGGATGGGTGAAATAGGGGTAGGGATTAAAGAGCATGCTCATCAATATAGAAAAATAACTAAAAAAGGATCTGAGATCCTTCCCATTTTAAGTTCTTCAGATCTCATCTCAATCTTAATATTAAAGAAGTCATGATATTGACTGATAAACAGCAGTTTGTAACATTTTTTACCTAAAAATTTCAAATAACTGCAAAAAAATCATATGCATTTGCCCTAAGTTATAAAATAAATAATTTGAATTTCTTCGGATTTTGCTGGCAGATCTAAAAAGACAAAAATATTTACTACAAAATTGTAGTCCTCAATTTTACTTCAATGACTAATGTATTTATTAAAAAAAAAAAAAGTACAGCTTTTTTTTTTCTGTCCTTTTCCTGCATTCAAGATGTCTGAGCAAGGATGTGGTTGGTCCTCCGTTGCAAAATTCTGGATTTAACTGGGTCTTTTGGTAGGACCTGTGATCAACTGTGCTGACAACACAGGAACCAAAACTCTATTTATCATCTCTGTGAAGGGGATCAAGGGACGACTGAACAGACTTCCTGCTGCTGGTGTGGGTGCCATGGTGATGGCCATAGTGAAGAAACGCAAACCAGAGATCAGAAAGAAGGTACATCCAGCAGTGGTAAATCCACAATGAAAGGCAGACTGGAGAAAAGATGGTGTGTTTATTTTGAAGGTAACACGGGGGTCATGGTAAACAATAAAGGTGAAATGAAAGGTTCAGCTATCACAGAACCAGTTGCAAAGGAGTGTGCAGACTTGTGGCCCAGGATTGCATCCAGTGCTGGCAGGATTGCATGATTCTTTGGTGTATTTGTTAAAATAAATAAATAATAAATAAATAAATAAATAATAAATAAAAATGATTTGCTCTTCCTCCCCAAAATATAAAAATAATAAATTTTTTAAAAGGGACAAAATTTATTGACTACATGAATACACTAACATGAAATTACCATGCTCCATTTTCTGATTTGTAGATTTTAGTCATTATTTTTGAGGTTTTTTTTTTTTTTAAGATTGTATTTATTTATTTGAGAGAAAGAATGAGAGAGAGAGAGAGCACACGAGAGGGGGGAGGGTCAGACGGAGAAGCAGACTCCTTGCTGAGCAGGGAGCCCGATGCGGGACTCGATCTCAGGACTCCAGGATCATGACCTGAGCTGAAGGCAGTCGCTTAACCAACTGAGCCACCCAGGCACCCTATTTATGAGGTTTTAACTTTATATTTTAAAGTGGTAGGAGACCACTTTTATGTGTATTTTCCACAGTATAATTATTCATAATTAAAAGTTTAAAATTATGTTCAAATATATTTTAATTACATTGTTTTTTATATTGTATGAAGTTATAAAACTAGCGTAAAATATATAACAAGTGCTCAGTCATTGTATGCATGCCACAATTATTTAAAAACTATAATATAGAATAATAGTAGATTATAAAAATTCAATTTGATCCTAATTTATTGAAAACAGTTGAGCTCTTAATTATTTACTTTGCTTCATCAAACTCAAAGTTTATTTATCACACATCAGGTATGCCTTGAAATCTAAAGAAAAAAAAACGGGTCATATAAAAAGGAGAAACTTGCCTAACGGCTAGGCAAAATCTTAGTGAAGAAAAAAAGGGAAGGGAACTAAGTTTACTGTACATAAACATTTTTCAGTCCTATGTTTCCTGTGAACACAAGACAGTCAACATTTAAAAGAGAGGGTGCCTGGGTGGCTCAGCTGGTTAATCGGCTGCCTTTGGCTCTGGTCATGATCCTAGGATCCTGGAATCAAGCCCCACATCACTGGGCTCCCTGCTCAGCGGGGAGTCTGCTCCTCCCTCACCCTCTGACCTTCCCCCCTGTTCGTCTTCTCCCGTGCTCTTTCTCTCAAATGAATAAATAAAAAGTCTTTTAAAAAAAGATTTAAGAGAGAAAGTAGCGAAGTTGGCAGGGAAGTCAATAAATATTAATTGGTAATAAACTACTTAATTTAATTTTCAGAGCACATGTAGTTTTAAGATAGTCATCAGTGAGAGGAAATATCTTTTTTGAGGGAATTACTCTTTTGCCCAAATTTTGTAGTAATAGAAGGAAAAGAATAGTCAGAGATAAAATGAAACTTTTACTGTTCCTGTGTGGCTTATTGTGGAATTTTTAATTTCCAACATTACTGTTTTCTGTCAGTTGGTATGCAAGAATAACCAGTAACTGAATAGCTGAATTCAGTTATTTATCCAGCAGAAAGAGAGTTAAATGTAAAGGACAGTGAATGAGGATCTCAAAGAGATATCTGCCCTCCCATGTTCATTGCAGCATTATTCACAATAGTCAACATATGGAAACAACCTAAGTGTCCATCAATGGATAAACAAATGGATAAAGAAGATGTGCTATATAAAATGAAATATTATTCAGCTACAAGAAAGAAGGAAGTCTGGCCATTGTGACACCATGCATGGAACCTGGGGCATTATGCATAGTGAAATAAGCCAGACAGAGAAAGACAAATACTGTGTGGTGTACTTATATGTGGAATCTAAATAAAAAGTCAAAATCATGGAAACAGAGAGTAGAAAAGTAGATACCAGGGGATAGAGAGTTGGGGAGATAGGGAGCAGTTGATAAAAGGGTATAAGCTTTCAGCTGTAAGATGAATAAGGTCAGAGGATCCAATGTACAACATGGTAACTATAGTTGATAATATTGTGTTGCATAATGGAAATTTGCTAAGGGAGTAGAATGTGAATGTTGTTACACACTCAAAAGAGATAAATAGGTGAGGCGACAGATGAGTTTGTATGTCTTAACTAACTAGATGGGGGGAATTCTTTCTCAATGTATGCATGTATCAAATTATCACAATGTACAACTTGAGTATCTTACAGTTTTGTCAATTATACCTCAATGAGGCTGGAGAAAGAATAGTGACGGGGCTTGTGGACTAGGCAGAAAGAGGTTCATTAAGTGGAATGTGGGGTTAGCATGTGTAAGGAGAAACTGATGACTATGTTAAAAGACAAAGTACTGAGCTACCTAGAGTAGTCAAATTCATAGAGAAAGTAGGATGGGAGCTGCCAGGGACTGGAAGGAAAGAGGAATGGGGAGTTAGTATTTAATGAGTAAAGAGTTACAATTTAGGAAGATGGAGGAGTTCTGCAGATGGGTGGTGCTAATGGCTGTACAACGATGTGAATGTGCTTAATGCCACTAGATAGTATATGGAAAGATGGTTCAAATAGTGCGGCTTGTGTTATGTATAGTTTATCACAATTTTTAAAAATATGATATAAAAATAAAATAAAAAACATAAATCCCACTGCTCAACAAAAAGCATGCATTCCTTCTTCTTACTTCCATTCAACCCAAGGGGGGAGGGAAAACACAAAGCTGGGGCATAGGATCTAACACCCTTCTTTCTTTTCAGTTCTCCTATTTCCTCTGCACTGACTGGTCTGAGAGGTAGGAAAATTTGATTCTGCTTGATAATCTCTTATATTCTGGGAAATCTTTCTGTTCTAATACCTAAAATAAGCCGCTTGTGCTGGAAAGTCCAGAATTGCATGGGTTTTATGTGTTTGTTTTAATTCTTTTCTCCTAAAATAACTTCTCTAAATGCCATGATTAACTCCACTATAGTATCCAGTTTGGAGGAAAATTACTGGAGGAACTAAAGCACCTCTGAACTAGAGGAAAACAGACTATAATAATCTCATCATGTCAATAGCTTTCTCTAGAATATACATGGCTTTCTCATTACCCACAAGTAAAGTCCTCTTTTAATGTGATTTTCAACTCTCAATTTTTCTAAACTGATCTCTAATATACAGGATAAATATACAATGAATCTTTGTGTCTAAAACTGAGTTATCCTCACAACACTACACAGTATGTTTATCCCTTCCTCCCTACCTCTACCTGTGCCATTTCCACAACCTGAAATCTCACCTTTGATCTTATCTTTCTAAATTACATGCAGATTTTAATTTCCACGTTAGCCTTCTTTAACCATGCCAGCTCATGGTGTACACTAAATCTTCCTTAGTAACACATTTGAAAAGCATTCTTTCATCCAGTAATTTGCCATGCCCTTCCCAGGGACACTTTGCAGAATTATGCGGTGTTTGGAAAATATGGAATTCTGTTACTATGGTGTTTGCCTATAATACATTCAAAAAGGATTTTAGACTCTGAGAATTTGAGTGACTTGCTTAAGATCACTAAAATGGTAGGTAGCAATATGAAGAATAGACCCACAAGTTAACCTGACTCATGAGTTTGAAGCTTTTTCTTATATAGCATTCTGTATTGTTTTTTAGTCCTTCCAATTTTTGGTAACTTTTGAAGACCAGATGCTAGGAAACTTTCCAAAGCCACTCAGCCTTTCTCGTTCCCCTCCCCCGCCCCCCCAGCTCTCTCTCTTATGTGCTCTTGCTCTCATTCTTTCACTCTTTTGCTCTCCTTCTTTATTTCTGGATTGATTTCTGTTGCTCTTGCATCTGTAGCTGCCTTTCTCACTACTGTATGCAGATAATAAGCCAGGATAGTAAGTTATATTAATGTAAATCAAATGCCTATGTCATTAGAATTTCATAGAGTCTCATATGAAACAAGACAAACAAATTTGTTTCCAAGCTATTTGTTCTCAATCCTAGGTCAGAAAGTCAACTCAATACATTATGCTTGCTTTTTCAGGTCCAAAGAAGTTTTAGGCTACCAAATGGAGATCTCAAATGTTTATCATAAAATTTATTATTTTAACTCTTCTAATTCTATCTTACCAATGGAAAAATTGTATTGATTTGTAACATAAAGACACATAACAGAGTTTTGCGAACATGTGCATGTCAGAGTTTAAGGATTATGATCTTCATCTGTGTACCCCAGAAAGTGTGTGATAGTTGTTATGTTTGTTAGAGCCAGCCCAGTTGAAGGTCTAGTATTTTAATTCCCAGCATTCTTAGGAGCAACTATCCTAGTGTCATGAATAGAGTGGGAGCTGAATTACTGATAGTTGATGAAATATTGTATGGCCCACATGTCAGAGATAGCTCCGCTTAGTAAATGACACAGCAAGTAATAGAATTCAAGTATTTTCTCATTGATATATTTAGTACAATGAGATTACGATTTCTTACTCATACTGCAGCAATGATGTAAGTATGACTTATGTCACTACAGTTTCTTGCCCAGTATCCTTTTGGTCCTCTAGCCTTACTAATATAATCTTAATTTAGTTAGGGGTAAAAAAAAAATAAAATAAAAAAAAAAAGAAGTGTTGCTTTCCTGGCTCCTTTGCCTCTAAGGTTTGCCATGTGACAAAGTTTAGCCAATGAAATGTAATCAGAAATCGAATTGGGGTGGAGGGAGTCATGAAACTTTTTTTTTGCTTTTTCTTGAAATAAAGGGACAAACTTACCTAATATGAACCTCATGACCTCCACCTTTTTCTTCTGCAGTTTTGAGTCTGATGTGAAGCAGTAGCTTGTGAGTGGGAGGAAGAAATGAGCTTGCTTAATTCCTTTTTGCAACATGGACCAATCCTAAATGGCTTACTTCCAGACTTCTGTGTTATGTGAAAACAAAAAACAAAAACAAAAACAAAATTTGTTTAAACTGGATCATTGAGTTCTTTCATCTGCAGCCAAACACAATCCCAATTACTATATTTTTTTCAAATAGAATCTAGTATATAATAAGAGAAGCAAGGTACAAGTATCTTTATTAACCACAAAGACCTGATTTTAGGGGTACTAGTGATCATAACTTGTGTGATAAGGTCTCCTACAGCTGTTGCACACTGTAGAGCATCAGACTCCGACAAGGTCAAGGTCAAACCCAATATTACACTCCAGTAAGTTTTCCATGCTCTATGGTTTACCAAGATCTTCCAAATCTGAAAGCAGAAGGGAGAATATCCCTGGAATAATGAAATATTGAAATGATGAAACATTATTTGTTTGGTATTTGTTTTTGGAACAATGACCTATTTCAAGATTTGAAAATATAAATGACTGATCAGGTCATTCACCAAGAAAAAATAAAATAAAATTAACTCCAAATGCAAATAGTAAGCCAGATATATATATGTAAAATACTTCTAGCATGTAGTTACATTAAATTTATTTGTGATATGAGGCTGCATTTTATGATTTAATTATCTGAATCCTCTGAACTTTGAAGTCAATTTTGAAAAATAACAGTTTACCATTTATTTATGCAGTAAATAATTTTCTTTCAAATTTAGCCATATGTCTAAATCTTTCATTAATTAATTAGCAATAAATAATCATTGAGATTTTATTGTGTGTACTAGACATCACCTCAGCTACAGTTGCCTTAGACCAGCTCTTGAAAGCCTGTTCTCATCTCTTCTCAATTCTTGCTTCAGTGGCATCACATTTTGAGTTTGAAATCTGCCATACTGGAAGATATCTGGGTGGCACCTATGTGACTCAGTCAGTTAAGTGTCTGCCTTCAGCTCAGATCATGATCCCAGGGTCCTGAGATCCAGCCCCACGTCGGGCTCGTGCTGGGTGGGGAGCCTTCTTCTCCCTTTCCCACTCCCCCTGCTTGTGTTCCCTCTCTCGCTGTGTCTCTCTCTGTCAAATAAATAAACAAAATCTTAAAAAAAAATAAATCCGCCATACTGGGAATGTTTACACTAACGAAATCGGCTAATGCTGCAAATCATTCGTGTGTGTGTGTGTGTGTGTGTGTGTGTGTGTGTTGGGGTGGGGCTACTAGTTGCTAAGCCCCATGTGTATACGACTAAAGGTTATAAACCTAACACATCATTCTTATTTCTTCAAAAAGTATTAATTTAGCTTAATTCTATATCATGTACATGTTAGGTTCCATGACTATTACAAAGATATTCTGCATGATCCTTTCATTCATTCGTGAAAATTTTTTAAATGTACACTATAAGCAGTCATGCCCTGCTGCTATTTGGAGTTTACGATCTAGAGGTCAAGGTCTTCAATTCAGGTGTTTACAATATAGCAAGGGTTATTCCATCTTCGCACACACCACTGTAGTGCAAGGCCGTGTGTGATAAAGACTGAGGGAAGGCAAAGTCAATGGGTAACGTAATTCTGAGCAGGAAAGAGAGCTTGCGTGTCATCTGGTAAGCATTACGATGCTTCACTGAAGTGGTACCATTTGTCCTGAATCTCAACATTTGGAGAAGAAATTCATAAATTAAAGTGAGTGTGGGTGGTAGACAGATAGCTAACTTCCTTACTATTTTGAACTTATTTCTGTTATTTCCTCATATTTTATTGTAATAATGTTTATGTGTCTTTTTTCCCATTACGCTTTGAGAACTCTTCACAAAGCAGAAGATGAATACTAGACTGTTTTGTCTTCTGGCACAAAAACTGTCACAGTGCAAATCCTCAACAAATGCCTCTGGACTGAATTCAGATGGGAGAAATAAAAGGAAAATGCGAGCTATGTTTAGGAAATGGTGAGCACCGTAATTTGGTGGAATGAAAGATTATGGGAAGTAAAGTGCATTAAGACAGATAAATAAGAAAAAAAGTGAAATCAGATCATGAATTTGTTACATAGAAACTGACCTTTATTTTTAGTGGGCATTTAAAAAAGTATTTAGTAGTGGAGAATAATCAAAGCATGCTCTAGGATAATCTGACAGATGAGTTTGAATGTGGATTACAGTGTAGAGAAGAAATAATGGACATTTAGAAAATAATGAAATAAAATAGGTCGCAAATCAAAATGGACTGAACTACCAAGGGGCCAAATGGAATGAAATGATAGAATACAGTAGACCCTGAGGTAAATAAAACAAGAAAATTTGTTATCATATTGTATGAAACAGATGAGTTAGATGAAAAAAAAATACCTTAGAAGTTCTGAGCCAAAGTGAGTGGAAACATGAATCTATTAGAAAACTAAGGAGTTTCAAAAAATACTTCTCTTTTTGTCTGTTTATATTTTCAAGGATGTGAGATTTTTGTCTAAGTTGAGTTAGACTATTTGATGGCTTATAAATATGTGAGATATTCATTAAGAAAAAATTATTCAGTATAATGTTTATTTTCAGAAGAGTATGACACATACTTAAAAGAAAGTCTTATTTATAACATATTGAATTATCACTGAAAATATACAGCATACACCAAATGTAGTGCCTGATTTATCTTTATCCTTAATCAAAATTTCTATGTTCACCCAAGCCTACTTGAAAAATAAATGAATAAATAACTCTACCAAATTTCTATGTTCACCCAAACCAGTAAAGTTGAAATAAATTACCTCTATTCCATTAGCTCATAAAATATTGGTAAATTTTTCTAAGTATACTTTGGGGTTGTTTAGTAGTTGTCACTCATTAATCTGAAAACAAATGACATGGCTAATCAAATTGATATGTTATTTGCCGAAAGACTATAACACAATTGATCTATTCCCAAAAGTTCCATTGAACTTACCTGAGTTTCACATATAGCATAATGACTTTAGTTTTTTCCCAGTTTTATTGCGATATAATTGACATACCTCATTATATATGTGTATAGCATATTGGTTTGACTCTAGATGTGTGACCTAGTGTGCATCTGATGTTATAAATTCAAATTTAATGAGATTGATGGTTCTTATCTAAATGACAATGGAACACAAAGTCAAGTTTTATTTACAACTAATTCACTTGCTTGACTTTAATGTAAAATTAAAATAATTTCTTGATGGCAAGTTAACCCTTTTTTGTCACTAGCTACTTACTAAAAGTGAGTTATTTTCATGTTCTTTGCTAAAATAAGGCCTATTATAGGGGTGCCTGGGTGGCTCAGTTGGTTAAGCGTCTGCCTTCAGCTCAGTTCATGATCCAAAAGTCCTGGGATCGAGCCCCACATCGGCCTCCGTGCTCAGCAGGAACCCTGCTTCTCCCTCTCCTAATCCCCCTGCTTGTGTTCCCCCTCTCTCTATGTCAAATAAATAAGTAAAATCTTAAAAATAAAATAAAATAAAATAAGGCCTATTACCATGTCTAGAACACCATCTATGAATTCACTTTTTCCATTAGGTAAATGGCACAGAATAATATTTGAGTCTACCTCAGAAGAACACTTTTTAAAAGATTTATTTCTATATTTTAGAGAGAGAGCACACAAGGAGGGGGGTCAGTGGGAGAGGGAGAGAATCTCAAGCAGACTCCCTGCTGAGCACAGAGCCTGATGCAGGGCTTGATCTCACCACCCTGAGACCATGACCTGTGATGAAATCAAGAGTTGGCTGCTTAACCCACTGAGCCACCCAGGCACCTCCCCAGAAGAACATTTTTTGAGAAAGAATTAGTTTTAAATGCTTTGACTTGTTGAGAGGAGAAATTCCTGTTCACTATTTCCAAAGTATTATTATGATGATGGATATAAAAAAACAATAATATGAACAACAATTTTATCTGCAGGAAATACTAGCAAAGACCTCAGAGTTAAGGGACTAAAACTGGTAAATAGTATGATGTGAGATTTACTTTAACTGCTACCAATTCTTTGGGGCCCTGGATATGTTAATAAAGATGCAGATTAACTATTCTTGGGCTTCTCATGGAAAAAAAAAAAGACAAGATACCAAATTTTCATCAGAGTTTCTTATCTATTTTGAATTCTTAAAATATTCATTTCAGGAAAGTCTAACTAAGGTATATGAGAGTGTGCATGTGTGTACATTGTTGCTAGGTATGATTTTTGTTAAAATATATATGAATACAAAGAATTATGAACCTGAATTAAAGAATCCTCTGACAGCAGCAAACATCAATAAGGAAAATATTGACTATTAAGGGGACACACATGGGACACCTGGGTGACTAAGTCGGTTAAGCATCTGCCTTTGGCTCAGTTCATGATCCCAGAGTCCTGGGCTCAAGCCCCACATCAGGTTCTCTGCTCAGCAGGGAGCCTGCTTCTCCCTCTCCCTCTGCCTGGCACTCTGCCTACTTGTGCTCTCTCTTTCTTTTTCAAATAAATAAATAAAATCTTTTAAAAAATGGGGAACACACAAAATAAAATTGGACAATGTTTGAAACATAATGAAAATAGTAAATTGGGAAATATTTCAACTGCCTCTGTCTTGTCATGTGCATTTAGTAATATACAAATGAGGAAACTTAGAATATCACATAGAAAAGCACTTAAGATTTTTTTAAATGCATAATATATTATATAAGATCTGCTTGGGAGTTAAAAACAGTTGTGTGGAAATGAGTAGGGCATGTGTTTATCTCATTGAATATTTATTTCTGACTTATTAATAATCCCATAATTTTTTAGATTCTACTCAAAATGAATATGCAAGTCACATCTTACTTAATTTTTCCTCATAAAATAATGTTACTGCTTTTTGATGAATTTAACAAAGATTCTGAGTTGATAACATTGATAATTCACTCCCTATCTTATCTGACTAATTGCCTTCTTTAGTTATGAGCTGATGGACAGAACATGAACTTTGAAGAAATAATTAGAGGTTAATAAAATCTAGTTTTCACATCAGAAACAAATACGTTTATGGTAGCTGGGCAGAGTCACCAATGATGCAGTTTATGAATGGAGAATATTATGCTCATTGAACATAGATGGGTAGTTTTTTATGTGCATTTAAAAATGATAGTTCCAAATTCTTCTTAGAATTTCACTTTATCATGGTGATTAATAAACTATGTTGATGCATCATGGAAAATTAAATGATAGAGCAAAAATATAATTCTTAGAATAATCAACAACTCTGACTCATTAACTATGTCCTAAAGGCTGCTTTTTTTAACCTTTCAGTGATGCCAAATATATATTAACAACCTGAGAATCTTCTTACCACTCTGCTCTGAATTCATTAATACCTTTGGCCAGAATTATTGTAATGATCCCCAATGGGTCTTCCCACCTCAACCCTTCATCCCTACAAGATATTCTCAACACAGTCTCCAGAGTAATCCTAGAAGTCAGACCACTTCTATTTTCAAAACCCTGAGTAAAAGCAAAATTTCTTACAATGGTCAAAATCCCTACATCATGTGCCCTGCCCCCTAAGTCATCTTTCTAACCTTTATCTTTTGCTATTCTCTTCTCACACCATTCCAACTGCATTAGTCTTGCTTTCCACCATTATCCTTGACATGCTTCCCCATTATTGTTTTCCACACTAACTATTCTGTCGGCTTGAACATTGTTTCACCATATATCCACATGTCTAACTCCTTATGCCCTTCGAATCACCTTCTCTTCAAGGCTATCTAGAACACCCTATTTAAAGTAACACTTCCCACACAATATTCAGGGCCCTCCTAACCTTGCTTTACTTTACTTTATGGTATTCATTGCCTTCTAACTTACACATAATTTCCTTGCTTATTGTGTTTATTGTGTGCTTCCCTGTTGGAATTTTTTCTTGCTTTGATCGCTGGTAAATCCCAAGATTAGGAAAGTAGGGTATAGTAGGTTCTCAACAAATATTTGTTGAATAAATGAAGACTTTACTACAGTTAAAGAGTTGGGGAGGGGCGCCTGGGTGGCTCAGTCGGTTAAGCGTCTACCTTTGGCTCAGGTCATGATCCCAGGGTCCTGGGATGGAGCCCCGCATCAGTCTCCCTGCTCAGTGGGGAGCCTGCTTCTCCCTCTCCCTCTGCTGCTTTCCCTGCTTGTGCTCTCCTCTCTCTTTGTCAAATAAATACATAAATAAATCTTTAAAAAAAAGAGTTGGGGAAAAAACAATAATCTCTTACTATTTCAAGAAAAGTAATTAGCCCAACAATAAAGTTTAGAATGCCAATTAGTCAGTAAGCATAAATAATTAAACTGCCACTGAAAAAACAAGAGGGGTACTTATTAAATGCCTGCCTTCCTTTATATGATTTAAGTGTCTGTTCCATTTCCAGGCAGATTATAATGAAAGCTATAGAATAGTCATTGTGTACATAGAATTCTTGGTTGACCATAATCAGAGAATTACTTAGAGGGAAAAACCACACCACTATTTTCTTAAATGCTAAATTTAGTGTAATATACCAGTGTATTTTAAATAAATATAAACACAGTATATATTAGATAAAATAATCTGAACTCCAGGTATATAAAAAATACATGTTATCTCTTAAGGTGGTTTACTTATTGTATTGATTATAGGAACATGGTATATTCAATGGTGTAGAAAGTGGGTGGGGTTCCAATTTCTTTAAGAGGGTCTTATACTGTCATGAAAAGTCAGTACTGGCTTAGATTTCAGATGTTCTATAAACTCATTCAGCTGAAATGTTTCCTGTTGTTCCAAGATTGTAATTTTTTTCTAGCACAAATAAGTCCTTTCAAAAAAACAACCAGCTTACCACTAAGAGTCCCTCTCTGTTAAGCAGGGCAAGTAGGATATACTTCTGTGCCAAAGTCCACAGAAATGGATGGAAGAAACTTTGTGAGTTTAAAGTGTATCATTCTAATAAAAGCAAATGAAATTAGATAAAAGCTGCATTCGTTGAAGTATTATTTCATTTTGAATATGAAATAAATTCATATCAGCTTTTTAAGCAAGACAATTGTACATTTGTCCCAAGGTCAGGATGTAGCAATTTAGGTTTCCTTTGAGAAAAAAAATGTAGAAAATATTTCAGCTCTTTTTTAATTAAAAAAGAGTAGTAAAAAAGTGAATACTGCTTTTCAAACTTTATCTAACTAAGCACAAAACACATGGAAAAATGCATAAATGTAAAATTAACTTTTTGCTGTTCAGAAAAAGAATTTGGATTTGAGAGCAAGAGAGCTAAAATAAAAACATGCATAATTTACACTACAGATGGGTATATTCTCTGCATTAAATGATACCTAGCAATTTCAAGGAGAAAGAAAATAAAGTGACAATCAACATTAAGAAGGTGGCAGAAGTAATCAAACACATGCCATGTGTAAGAAAAGGCATAATGAAGTTTCCATAAGAATCTTTTTTTCATGACTCAGACACCAAATAACTGTTTCACAAGCTTCAGCAGAAGTTCCCAGTGCACTTATCAATAATGCATCCAGCCACAGCTTTAGATATTAAAACGAGAGGAAGTTGACTATATCAAAGATCCAAAGTTCAAACATATTATACTATGGAGCTTAAAACCAGAAAAGGAAAATGTAGGGGTGAGGAAGGTGGATTGTGCGCAGATACAAAAAAATACTTTTGTTGAAGGTTGAGAATAAATTAGTAATGATCTTACAAATCAGAGTTATCCAAAGATCCCATAGGTGCGAAAAAATGTTCATCATTTAAATAATATCTGTTAGGCAATAGAAAGATGGAGATCATTGTAATTTAGAGTATTTGCATTGCATGAGGCAATTCCATTGGCAACTACAATGTTTGCTGAAAATCTCAGCAGAAAACAAAGAGATATAATGTAGACCTTTACATTCAGGATTGAAGCACATTAATAAAGCAACAAAGTAAAGTTTGCATTGCCAGGTTTGATATAGTTGCATAATTGCAGACAGAGATTCAATATGACCCTAATCATAATTCATAAATAAAATGTTATGGGGAAAAATCCTCATTATAAGAATAACTGAGAATGTTGTTTGCTGTGCTTTAACAAATATTATAGTAAGTACATGGTCCTTTAATTTACTTGGCCCTTACCATTTTGCATTGCTTTTTGTTTACTATTATGTTACTGAAACTTCTGGAAATATTTCAGTTTATTTCGGAAAGTAAAGTCTGCAAAATACATACTTTATGGCACTGTAAGTTTCTGATAAACATCTGAAAATTATCTCTTGATTAATTAATAAGACAAGTAATTAATTAATAGGACAAGTAAATAAAATAAACATTCTTTCCTTTATGTTTTGTTCTATGGGAGCCAGCCAAATGAACTTCCAGTCTTTTTTTTTTTAAGATTTTATTTATTTATTCAGAAGAAACAGAGAGAGACAGGCAGAGGGAGAAGCAGGCTCAGGGAGCCTGATGCGGTACTCGATCCCAGGCCCCTAGGATCATGACCTGAGCTGAAGGCAGACGCTTAACGACTGAGCCACCCAGGCGCCAGAACTTCAAGTCTTGACAGAGATATTAGGTAGCAAAAATTCAGAAGATTTAGCAGATGGCAATCACATATGTAAAATACATGGTTTTAGAGTACCAAAAATTTTAGTTTGGGTAAATTTTATAAATTTTCTTTTGAAGTTAAAGCAATTAGGGCACTGTTTTCTAGCTTGGTGTCTTAAAAGTTTTGCTTGGATTATGGCTATAGTTTCTGTGCTTGGGAACCTAATTTAAAGATGTTAAATCTGATAGAACCTATATCTGGATCATTCCAGGCTTCATTGATTCAGATTATACTGTAGTTAAGGAGAAAAGAAGTTATGTGTATCTACCTTACATCTTTGTTAGACGCACTTAGAAATCTTAACTCCAACAAAATTTAAGGAAGAAAAAATATATCAAGATAAAACTAAAAAAAAGTAAAGGTGTCAATATCTTTGTGTCCATCTAAAAGTCACCCTTAAAATAAGAAATGATGTATATTTCCCCCGTGAACTATCAATATAGTGTTTCTAGATGGAATGGTGATTTAGTTTTCCTATAGGAGGATAATTCAAACTCATAAATAATTTCTCAGTGTAAAGATATTTTAACTGCTAAATCAACAGCAGTAGGCCTCCATTCTAGAGTTGAATAGCACATCCTTTTAAGTTGCTATATTTTTAAAAAATGAGGTGCTTCTCTCAATCGACAGAGTATCTGTTAAAATCTCAAGGGGAACAGAATTGAAGAAGTATGTTCTGTTTGACTTCACAGTGCTCAGGATACACTTAGTAACTTTAATAATTGGTTTAATCCATTTTAGAAAGAATGTTTGGTGTCACTTACAAAGATAGAACTTGTAATGGGACTTCCTTAGAGACTATTTTCACCTCAAATGGTCTCCCTGCAATCATGATGAAGCATGCAGAGGTGCATCAGGTTATGGACCTCAGGTTAGCAATGCCACAGGGAGATATATGTGAAATCAAACAAAATGCCACTGCTAGGTGTTTTAATTTTTATTTTTCTGTTAATTAAGCCAATTAACATGATTATAAGTTATTATTTTGTATTCATATTGCAATCTAAAACCAAGTAAAAATTTGGTAATGAAGTAAAAAATAAGGAAAGAATTCAGAAATATTGATTTTGATTGCTCTTAAATATAACCTAACTTCTTTTGATTTTCACTTCAAATTCTGCTTCAAGCAATGAAGGATGTCCTAAACTTCTACTGCCAACATGTGACCAGTGTAAGCCCCTTATATATAGTTAATAATAGTTATTTGACACAGTTGTCCTCAAAAATGCTTTCTGAATTCTAGTGATCAGATTTCATATTTTTAATATTCTTCATAGATACTTACTATAACAGTATACTGGGTAAAAGCAAGGATACTAAAATCAGACTACCTTATAATGAATTCTAGAAATTCCCTTTATAAGCTATGTGATCTTGGGGAAATTATTTCCATATTTTGTGTCCCAGTTTCCTCTGAACAATGGGATAATAATGGTTCTAAGAGTGTTGCATCAACTATACTCAAATACAAAGAAAGAGATTCATCAGCAAAAAACAGTAATAATGCTGCTGGCATATGGTAAGCTATCAATAAATGTTATTTACTACTACTTTTAAAAAGTCTTTTTATTCTTCCTCAAAGATAAAACCTTAAGAGAGCTGAGATGTTGTTCTTGTACTGAAAGATTAAAGCATGTTTGAAGCAAGGTGCATTTTAAGTTTCTGAACATAGCCATTGAGTACTTTTATTATTCTACAGACACATAAGTTATATGGGTCAAATAGATAAAAACATTGTCATACTTGGTTACTAATATGCTGAACAATGTTCAGCTAGTGAACTAATGTGTTCAACAATGTCATGCTTTCAGGTTTGTTTTTGCAATTTTTGTATAATTTTTTAATTTTTTCAGGATAATGTTCAGCAGCAAGGCAAAACAATCACATTAAGACAAAAGTTTTCAAAATGACAGGATAAATGCGTAAATTACAACTCTGCTGATAGATTACCAAAAAAACTGAGGCTAGGTATATGTAGTGAGCAGACTGTATTCAAACTTGCCATTTAATTATTTTTTTCTGGTAACCTATTTGATTAATGTGGGTGCTATTAATGCAAATTGGAGAAGGAACTGTGGCAGGTGTAAACAATGTTACTTCAATGCTCTATTTAGCTAAATAAAAACTAAAGCTACACTGATTACAAGTAGCCTGGATCATCTTTTGCAACATGGCCATTTTTCTGATAACTACTATGAGGTAGCTCTTCTCTATAAGATTTCACTATTATCTAGAGTTCTTTGTGTACAGATATTATCTCTTCTAAGTGATTAAATAGGGTCTTTGTATATAAGGAGTATTTCCCCAGGATCTAGCAACTCTTTGTTTCAAAATTGAAGTGAGTGAAAACAATCAAGTACCCAGGGAAAGAAAAAAAAAAAAGAGTAAAATGGAACTCTTGAAGCCAGAAGTTCAGAAATCCTTGAAAAAATAGCATTTCATTATAATCAGTAGAATTGTTCAAAAATAGATCTAATCTATTTTAAATTTGAACAATATGCCACAGTTCATTTTGATATAAACAGAAAAGGAGCATTCCACTAGGTTGAACAAAAAAGGTTTTCTGATTATTTTTCAAAAGGTTTATACTTTTACAACAGATGTTGTTAGGCAACTTGAAAGATCTTCTATGCACATTCAGTTGCCTCTAATGATTTTACACTCTCATTGTGTATATATTTCCAAGCATGCAAACAAATGACTGTGCTAGAAGATAGTCTATGTAGTGAAGTAGGTGGTATTATCGCAGATTTCAAATGAAAGCAATTAGTAAACTGTAAACATAAAAAGAAAATAGCTGTCAAAATCATATTTAGCTTATCCATTAAAAGATAACTTTTATTTTCTCTGCATTCATGGTGAAATTCAAAATTCATTACAGCAATGCAATAATTGAGGGATTATTTTTTTTAATTTTCATGATAGTGAATTTCTTAAAATGGAGTTGAATTATCAATGAGAGAAAACATAAGAGCGGATATGTACAATGCTATGTTACAATAATCCAATTATTTTCCATAGTCCAGAAATAACATGCAATTTCCACACATGGGAATATGATAGGATGTTACTTACGCAGTTTGATTTGAATATATAGTAAACTCATTTTTCCTGGGCCTATGTTTTTCTCCTTCTCTATCCTTAAGTTAAAAGTGATGTTTCTTTCAGCCTGCTGTTTGTCTTGACAAACAAACTTGTTCCTTCTTCTCCTGGGATAGACTTGACTGAAGGAGATGCATCAAGTAAGGGAGTAAAATTTAGTTTCCCTATTGCTCTAGTGGTGCCTGGTGCTGACTTCCCATAAGGGAAATGACAACAGTTTCATATGGTCTTTGCAATTTCATATTTGCCTGAAAAGGGACATAAAATTTAAACCACTTATAGGAGCAATATACAATCTGGATTGAAAGGAGAAGCAATTCTATTTAAACTTAATCCCTCCTTTCAATTTGGCAACTCTCCCACTGAAAAATGTTAACACTTGAGACTTACTATTTGGGAAAGAACCTATGTTGTTTTGATGAAGGGAGAAACATTTTCTTGTTTTACCATTTGTCTGCAACAAAAATACTATGACTTGGTGGTTGAATTCTTAGTCCTTAGAAACATTAAATTGACTTTATTTATTCTGATATCTATGCTCTTTATATTACTTATAGAAATGGAGAGATTATATTTGTTTATGGAAAATATTTATTGTGAAGTCCATGGATTAAATACAGAAATAGCAAAAAAATAAAATAAAATAATGGACCAAATTTGAGAAAACACAGTGAAATAGTGTTTTGATAGGCAGAGATGTTTTTCTGTCAAATCATTTGATTCAAAGTATGTACCTTCATATCCATACAACTGAGATACACTAATCATAACTAAAAGAGTTTTAGCTCACTAAAGCAAACACTAATAAAGCAAGCCTGATTTTCCACATATTATTTCTTTCATTCTTGATTTCTAGAACTCTTTAATTATGATTCATCTTTTAAGCCAAAACAGGCATATTTATTGGATGCATTATGATTCCTGTCATCTTCTTTTTAAATGCTCTGATATTTTCCAAATGTGTTGTCTGGTCATTTGGTGGTGTGACATATTGGCAAACACTGAGTCGGTGAACATTCCCACCTCACTCTCAAGAGCACCACAAATATATCTTCCAATACTTGGGTTAATATAATACTATATTATAAACTAAGAGAAAATCTTTTTTTTAAAGATTTTATTTATTTATTTGACACAGAGAGAGAGAGAGCACAAGCAGGGGGAGCTGAGGCAGAGGGAGAAGCAGACTCCCTGCTGAGCAGGGAGCCTGATGCGGGACTCAATCCCAGGACCCTGGTATCATGACCTGAGCCGAAGGCAGACTCTTAACTGACTGAGCCACCCAGGTGCCCAAACTAAGAGAAAATCTTAAATCAATAACCTAAGCCACCACTTTTAGACACTAGAGAAAGAAGAAGCTAAACCCAAGGTAAGCAAAAGAAAGGAAATAATAAAGATTAGATTGGAAATAAATGACACAGAAAACAGAAAACCAATAGAGAAAAGTCAACAAAACCAGTGGTTAGCTCTTTGAAAAGATTTTTTTTTATTTTAAATGACTAAACCTTTAGCTATACTCACCAGGAAAACAAGAGACAAGACTTTAGTTACTAAAAGCAGAGATTAATAAGAAATGTATGGATTATAATGGACTACAATTTACAAATGTATGCAAACATGTTAGATAACCTAGATGAAGTGGACAGAGAAACACGAAGTACTGAAACTGACTCAAGAAGTAGAACATTTGAATAGATATATAACAACTGAAGAGTTTGGAACTAGTAATAAAAGAATCTTCTACAAAGGAAATACCAAGAGCAAATGGTTTGGTGAATTCCCAGAATGGTTATAATAAAAAAGACAGATAACAGTAAGTGTTGGCAAGGATGTGTAAAAATTGGAGCTCTCATATATGGGTGGGATTATTAATGGTCATGATCAATTTGGAAAGCATATTGACAATTCTTCAAAATGGTATGAATTATCATACAATCCAGAAATTGACTTACTTTGGTAGGAATATTTTAAGAGATGCAAGCAGAAACCTAAAATGTATTTGTTAGTTGGGATTGCTTACTTCTGCCTCTGTAATAAATATGCAATGTACCCAGCTTAGTTCAGGGTCCCAGAAGGAAGAAGAGAGAAGTATGTAGTAGTGCCATCCCAGTCAAGCCCTGCCTAGATTAGATGACTTAGGGTATATATGCAACCAACTGTCATGTGAGGGTACTAAATAAATGCTGATTTTTATAAATTACAAATATTTTACAGTTTATTTTCCACAGTAGTAAATTAATTCACCTCTTTTTCCTCTCCTCTCTGCAGTCCATAAAGTTTGAAAGTAGCTGAATTAGTTGATCTAAAAAAAACTGGTCCAATTTAAAAACATTACTGATTATAGTACTGTATCATTGAAACAATCTTAAAAGAAAACGAAGGAATGGAACATGACCCATAAATTCAACTAGATCCAAATAACTTCTTGACACATGACAAATTTTAGTATATAATGAAAAATAAATTTCTGTCCATCAGAAACTATTTAAAATTTATCATTGATTCCGTTTCATTATACAACCTGAATTGTCTTCTGAATTTCCTTACCAACACTTGTTTTTTCCAAATTCACACATATTTTTTGTCTTAAATTTAAGCTCATATTTAAAATAATATCAAATTAGATTTTATCTTTTAAAGATTTTTATTTATTTATGAGAGAGAGCATGAGCAGGGAGGAAGGGCAGAGGGAGAGAGAGAAGCAGACTCTCTGCTGAGCAGGGAGCCCAATGTGGGACTCCATCCCAGGGCCCTGGGATCATGACCTGAGCCAAAGGCAGACGCTTAACCAACTAAGCCACCTAGGTAGCCCTCAAATTAGATTTTAAATTACCTTAAACATTATAGAAACATTCTCTATTTCTTTATACATTCTTACATATTATAGAAGATCAATTAATATCTATAGATTTGTTTTCTTATGATTGGTACCACAACACTTCAACTAGTTATGTGTGGCTGGCCCCATATCTAAACCAGATTGAATAAATGTAATTTCTATTTTTAAAAATTTATGTAATTATACACATTCTAAATCATTAAACCAGCTATTAAGTTATATTTTCTTTCATACTATCTTACTTAACAAATTTCTTTCTTTTTTTCTGTCTTTGGTAAATCACTTTAACCTCTGAATTAACATTTCTGTAAAGGTTATCTACAAAATATTCTGACTGATAAACCCCTCTTCCTCCTAGGTAGAATATTCTGCTTCTAACTCGCCAAGATCTGCAGCTAATGCTCATTTTTGGTTTTTATCTTTTAAACTGTACTTTTTTTTGTCTCATTAAATGCATCAGAGGGATATGATAGTGTTATTTGTGGAGTCAGAAAGAATTGGTCATGGCAAATTTTAATATCGAAGCTATATCCATGCACAAATGCACATGCCCAGATTGTACTTTTAAACCCGTTTATTTTGAAATGTAAATTGTGATTCTGTAATGGGAGTCTCTGACAGCTTTCACTGTGTTTGAGACTCTGAAGTGAATGTAAGTTTATGTAATTTCATATTAAAGCAAAAGGAAATAAGGTAGAAAAAAACCATTTTCTTTCAAGACTTAGATTTCTGAGGTTAGTTTGATGTCTCATCCTCAGTAACCTCAGGTGCCATAGCAACAAAATATTCTTTACGATTGAGAAAATTTATCTTCCACCTGCTAGATATGCTGCTGATTTAAGGTATAATGGTTAGGGAAGTAAAGTAAGGCAATCTCCTTACCGTCTCCTCTAGGATCCATATATCCTTCAAAGCCACCTGCTAACTCATCCTTTGCATTCAACAACATATTTCTCAAACTTATTTTGATTTCCATTTCTCAAACTTATTTCTATGAGAGAAAGATGCCATGCCCTATTGGATGATTTTTAAAATGGAGTACCTACTGTGTGCCAAACTGGGCCAGGAGCACACCACAAATATTTTGCTACCTTCTTAATCTTGAATTCCAACTTGGGAAGGATTTAGGCAAAAGCAATAAAAAAGAAACCATTTTTACTTCTTCACAATATAAACTTTATGTTTTCAAAATACCTTCAGTGATTCACGCAATCAAGTTAAACTGTCATGTATAAACTATTGTGTTGGGTAAAATGATGGCTCTAAAAGATACCCATGTCATAATCACAGAATCTGTGAATACATTGCCTCACATGGCCAAAAGGACTTTGTAGATGTAAGTATGTTAAGGATATTGAGACGGTAATATCATCTTGAATATCTAGATTGGTCTGATGTAACCACAAGAGTTTTATAAAAGGGAGGCAGATATGATGATGAAAGCAGAAGATGGAATGATGTGGGTCTGGGAGCCAAGGAAGGAGGACAAGCTCTAGATGCTGGGAAAAGCCAGGAAATGAATTCTCCCCTCTAGCCTCCAGAAGGAATGCAACCCTGACAACACTGGTTTTAGCCAAGTGAAACTGATTTCTGATTTTGTATCCCCAGAATTACAAAATAATAAATTTGTGTTGGATTAAGCCCCTAAATTTGTGGTAATTTGTCACAGCAGCAAAAGAAAGCTAATACTTCCATATTCTCCCAAGTGTGTCTTTTTTTCTCGCCTACTATAGTTGTCATTAAGAGATAATACATCCCAGGAGGCTTCACAAAATATTATGACCCCCTATAGATTGTCCCTAAACTTATCTACACATACCTTCCGGGTGAAATACAAGAAATAATTTAAATGCTCCATACATTTAGCTTTTCAGCTGTAATGGCTGTTGTCGCATTCAAACATAAGCAAAGCAAAATGATTTTAATATGTGCTTAGTAATAAAACCTCTGTAATGTTTATGGTTTGCTCTTAAAATAGAGGTCATTTCTCAACCAATCATTTTCTTCTTATGAAGAAATGACAATAAAATGAGAAATCGTTTTTTAAAAAATCTTTGCATTGTATCTATTTTATCACTCCATCATCCAAAACCATTATTAGTTTTTAGGAATGTCAGTTCTGAGAGGAAGAGAATGAACACTCAAGAGTACATGTGCATGTGTGTTTACACACACACACACACACACACACACACACGGCTCTCTTAGCAACTGGATATAAATTAAGCATCAGAAGTCACCCCAAAAAAACATATTTTTCTTGACAAATCTGAAAACACATTTTCAAAACACCTCAAATGCCTCTTGTATCAAAACTGGAAGAGACTTTAAAACAGTATTTCAAATAGCAGAAAAGGAGGCAAGAATGGCCCTATGTATTTTGCTTTGTAAGTCATTTAGCTAAATATCCTGTAATAGGTTTGACCAATGTCACTTCCACAATTCTTTCATTCAAATAAAACAGCTAAGAATGAGTAGGCAACTGAGTAAAAAACACATGAAATTTAAATGTTTAAAGGTGTCAGTGAAATCAGCAGGAATTCAGGATATTTTCTTGTCCTACTTTAATGTAACTTAAGTTCTCTCATTTCTGAGTGAGTTATAGAGTTCATTGTGCAAGCTTCATCTGCTTTTCTCATATCATTCCTCATTTCCTCTCTACACTTTGTCTCCCCCTTCCTTTGCAATCCACCCTGACTTCATTTTGCAAAATTAAAACCCAAATACAAGTTCCATCAGTGATTCTAGTTATAAGGAGTAAACTACAATGTTTCTGTTTAAATTGTATAATAATTGTCCCCAATTCAAATGGAGGCTATGGGGGAAGAACATTTTGCATATCAAAACTAGACAGAATGAGAAAAGATTTAATTGAACATCAATTAATTCATCCACTTAATGAAATTTTTAAAAAGATTTTATTTTTAAGTAATCTCTACACCCAACATAGGGCTTGAACTCAAAACTCTGAGATCAAGAGTCACACATTCTACTGACTGAACCAGCCAGATGCCCCAACAAATATTTTTTGAGCATCAAATGTATGCCAGACAATAGGGTTGAAGAAACAACATTGATCAAAGTTTGTCCTCATAGAGCTTAAATAGTGTTTAGAATAATAAAAATGCTGTCCAGATATCTCCCCTGACTTCTGATCGTAATACTTTTTATCTAAATCACTGTGTTGGTCTTAAAATCTATGTGACAATATATTTAATCTCCCCATGGCTAATCAAAAATGGGAATTGAGAGTCCCCTTCCCGAGTGCCAGACAATAATTGACTTGGTACATCTTCACTTCTCCCTTTGATGCTTATGAAAGGGGTTAAACAACATCTTTGAGGTTTTTGGGGGGTTATCGTTATTTGTTTGTTTGTTTGCTTGTTTGACAACTTAGCCTTTTATGAGCATATGAGAGCCATGGCTTTTGATCATTTATCCACTTTAGGTTATATCTGCCTTCTCTAAACTGTCCTTGAAAGAATTTGCAGTGGAATCATTTGGCCAAACTCTCCAAGTACCACACAATTATATAGATTCATCTTCTTTTTCCTTGCAAGAGGTATTAAAGTTCATTTGCAAATAATTTGTTCACATAGAAGACTAAGAACTACCAACAGACATTATTGATTCCAGAACTAATCTGGCACATGTTAATTGTGAGTTACCAACTTTTTTTTTTTAGCTTTTATTTATTTATTTAAGAGAGAGAGAGGGAGAGAGCATGAGTGGGGAGGAGGGGCAGAGGGAGAGGGAGAAGCAGGCACCCCACTGAGCAGGAAGCCCTATGTGATGCTCAATCCCAGGACCCCAGGATCACGACCTGAGCTGAAGGCAGACACTTAACCAACTGAGCCACTCAGGTGCCACTAAGTTAATAATTCTTAATGTAATCCTTCAAACTCTGGAAACATAATGATCTCAACCCTTTAAAACTTTAAGAGGTCTTTCAAAATGAAAAGTGCATCTTCTCTTGTTTGGGTATTTTAAATATTTTGTTAATTTCATTTTTGTGTTCCTAGTCCACTTCTTCTATTGACATGTTCTTTCCTTTGTGTGTTTAAGACATCTTTATAGATTTAAAAATATACACCCTTTCTTTTGTTATATATGGTTTAATAATTTTTGAGTTTTCTTTTTTTATTTTAACTTGACTTATATAGTTTAGACCAATATAATTTTATTTGCATTGCATTTGATTCACAGATAAATTTAGGGAGAATTGACACAATGTAACTGACTGAATACGTTCAGGAAGTTGATATGATTAATACTCTAATAAATTTATGACCCTTAGGAGATGTTTAATCTTTTCTCATTCATTTCGTTCTTTTTCTTATTTATTTCATTTCCTAGTATTTAATATTTTTCTTGCTATAATACATGGGATTATCTTAGTCAATACATTTTTAAATGAAATTTATAAATATATATTTCATCCTTTTAAGTTTGTGTACATATTTTATATCTGGTGACTTTAGTTATTAAGCCATTTTGTCTGGCATTTAATATTGAAACATTTAATATTATGATTTCAGCTAGAACAAATTAATTTATGTATGAGAAAAAGGTGGGGAAACTGATTTGTGGTAGATTCTATCTTCAATCTTGAGATTCAACATTTTAGGATATATCTGGATATTGGTTACATTTCATTAACTTTATCTGCAAAATTGTGAGCCCCTTTTTTCTACATGTCCATAAAAGATGTAAATATAGAGTTGGCTTTCCAATACAGTAGCTATTAGTCACAAGTTCTTAAATAATTTTTAGTTAATTGAAATCAGTTGCTCAATCACCTCACATTAGACACATTTAGGTTGTTCAAAACTTTGAGGAGAAAGCTATTTTGTAGGAGGGAGAGAATTTGAAAAAAAAAGTAAAAAATTACCACAAACTGAGTAGCTTAAAAATAACAGAAATGTATTCCCTAGAGGCTAGAAGTCCAAAATTGTGGCTATTGGAAAGAATCTGTTCCATGCCTTTCTCCTAACTTCTGGTATTACTGGCAATCCTTGGCGTTCCTTGGTTTATAGATGCATCACTCCAATCTCTGCCTCTGTTATCACATGGCATTCTCCCCTGTGTCTCTGTCTCCATTCTTTTTTCCTTACAAGGAGACAAGTCATGGATTAAAGCCCCATCCTACCCCAGTATGACCTCATCTTAACTTAAATGACCCTGTTTCCAAATGAGGTCACATTCTGAGGTTCTGGGAAGGATATAAATTTTGGAGGGAACATTAGTCCGGTACTGTCCCCAACTATTCCCTACTAGAATGTGTGCTTTTTCAGCTGTGAAAAGTATTCCTCCACTTATGAATAAACTGACCACATAAATCCACAGGCAAATAGACCTGCTTCTGAAAATTGTTCATCTTAGGTGGCATATGGTTCTGCTTAGAATGCCCTTTGCCTCTTCCCTGGACAGTACTCACCTCAAATCCTTGCCCCTCACATTTATATTGGATTCCTTCAGCTTCACGAGATTTCTTCACTGTGCTAATCTTGCAAGCCTAGTTCAGCAAGCTCCACTCTTGATATATAACGTAACATATATTTCCTCTTCCACTTCTGATTTGGTGCCTCTGAAATGCTACTAATTCATGACAGTGAAAAAGGTAGTTGATTTTAAATATGTGTATGTCTAACTAACGTCTTCTAATAGAGAAGGGCATTTGCCAACTTACCCTTAACTAAATAAAGTTGGGTCCTTTCACAGGGAAAACCATCCTATTTTTATTGAATGAGGGTTGGGTGAACATGATAAGGAAGGAATAAGTCTCTTAACTACCTAGAGAAGAATATTAAAACTTGGGAATTTTTTGGCTTGTTTTTGTCAGAGTCTGATTGATTTCATATATTTGTTCCACTAGGCACTTACTTTAAGTGACAGAAAAGGCCAAAGTGAAATTCTTTGCTATTGATTTTACAAGCACTAATAACAATATAGCACCTAAAAAAAGAGATTAGACTTTTGTTTAAAGATGAAAGGTTAAAATACATGAAATACTCAGAAAACCCCAGTGAATGGGAAATAAATCAAGACAAATCTACAAAGAGCAGAGAATGGAGAAAATCAATACATAACTTTGGTACCTGAAGGCAGATGAGCAAAGAATAAGTGACTTATCAAAAGGGAGAAATCCGTCAGCCAGGAATGCACTTTGTTTGTTTTATTTGTTTGTTTGTTTGTTTTTGTTTGTTTTAGACAGAGTTTGCCAATGGGAGTGGGGAGGAACAGAGGAAGAGAGAGACTCTTAAGCAGGCTCCATGTTCACTGTGGAGTCTGACTCAGGGCTCAATCTCACAACCCTGAGATCATAACCTGAGCTGAAATCAAGAGTTGGAAACTTAACTGACTGTGCCACACAGGCACCCCAGAAAGCACTATGTTACACCCAAAGGGGTATGAATCGGTGGCAAAAGGTATCACGGAAGATCAGGGGTTAAGTGTGGGGCTGAAACAGGAGAGGAGACTCGGTTACAAGCCCATATAAGAAGTCTTTAGAGGGGCGCCTGGGTGGCTTAGTCATTTAAGCGTCTGCCTTTGGCTCAGGTCATGTTCCCAGGGTCCTGGGATCGAGCCCTGCATCAGGCTTTGATCCTTCCTAGTCTAGATTTTGAGAAGGAACTTCCTGTGGAGCAGGAAACCTGCTTCTCCCTCTCCCATTCCCCCTGCTTGTGTTCCCTTTCTCGCTGTGTCTCTCTGTCAAATAAATAAATAAAATCTTTTTTTTTTTAAAGAAGTCTTTAGATCTCCAGATCTCCTCCACAGTGACGGCAGAAGATTGGAAAGATTAATAAAGGGTATATGGATTGAAGGACACTAGGCCTATGGTAGCATGGCATGTCATACTCATAAAAGGATGATAAAAGTGAATATTTACATGATGAATTCTGAGATTCCCAGCACTCCTCTCTCAGTCATGTCTAGAATGTTAGCAGACTGGTTTATTATTCAAGATATGGGATTAGAAAGTTCCTTCTCAAAATCTAGCCATTGCAAAAAAGATATTTACATTAGTGGTACCCAGTGAAATGGTCCAGTCAGATTAGCGAAAAATGAAGTTCACATTTGGTGTGTTGAAACTGCACTCATAGTTTCCAAATAGCTTTTTAGTCCTTCATTCTTAACTCAGAGAACAGTCAAGGATTGCTAGCTATCTGAGAAATAACTTTAAAGATAAAGACAGGAAGGAAGGAAGGAGGGAAGGAAGGAAGGAAGGAAGGAGGGAATGAAGGAACGAAGGAAGGAGGGAGGGAGGGAAGGAAGGAAGGAGGGAAGGCAGGAAGGCAGGAAGGCAGGAAGGCAGGAAGGCAGGAAGGAAGGAAGGAAGGAAGGAAGGAAGGAAGGAAGGAAATAAGAGTAAAAATAAAAATTATTCTTATTCTCAGAGAGATAAATGAAAATATCATCCTTAAAATAAGAGCTGCTGCTATAAAAAAGAAATTTTATGACATCAAAACTTAGCTCTTAGAAATATAAAGCATAGAAGCAAAAAAAATTAAACTTAATAGAAAGGTTGGAAGATAAGCCTGTTATGTTCTTGAAAATAGAATAAAAATGTAAAAAGATGAAAAATTATTTTAAGATGATTTGGACCCTGAATTTCAACCCAGATTTTACCAAGTTAGAAATGCTTTGGAAGTACATCAGTGAAAACTTACACATCAAATTTCAAAAAGAAAAAAGTTCTTGAGATCAAACCATTTTAATTAAAAAGTAAAATGACAATTGTCATTATGTTGATATTGTTGATTATGATCAACCTAAGACACTATGGCTAAGGAGGCTGTCCTGGTCTAGTGGTTCTTGGTGCCACATCTGTTCCAGGAAAGCCTACTACTCTGGATATCCAGAGCTGATACATAAACCCTCACGACAATGATGGAAATCACATATTTGTCATGGCAATATCCTGAAAGGTAGAATGGGAATTTGCTGAGACGGAGGAAAACAGGACTAGGTGCATCTCTACCCCCACACTGATGAGTGACAAATATGCTACTTAACCTCCTGGTCATTCAGTTTCTTCATATCGGGTTGTTGCTCTTTGAATTTCTTTTCTTTTATTATTATTATGTTGTTAATCACCATACATTACATCAATAGTTTTTAATATAGTGTTCCATGATTCATTGTTTGTGCATAACACCCAGTGCTACACGCAGAACGTGCCTCTTTAATACCCATCACCAGGCTAACCCATCCCCCCAACCCCCTCCCCTCTA
>NW_027397068.1:15190073-15190890 GCF_003265705.2 Callorhinus ursinus
GTTCGTCTCCCCCTCCGATTGCCCCCCCTCATTCTTCCCCTCCTGCTATCTTCTTTTTTTCCTCCTTTTCCCAACATATATTGCATTATTTGTTTCAGAGGTACAGATCTGTGATTCAACAGTCTTGCACAATTCACAGCGCTCATCATAGCACATACCCTCCCCAATGTCTATCACCCAGCCACCCCATCCCTCCCACCCCCCACCACTCCAGCAATGCTCAGTTTGTTCCCTGAGATTAAGAATTCCTCATATCAGTGAGGTCAAATGATACATGTCTTTCTCTGATTGACTTATTTCACTCAGCATAACACCCTCCAGTTCCATCCATGTCATTGCAAATGGCAAGATCTCATGCCTTTTGATGGCTGCATAATATTCCATTGTGTATATATACCATATCTTCTTTATCCATTCATCTGTCGATGGACATCTTCGCTCTTTCCACAGTTTGGCTATTGTGGACATCGCTGCTATAAACATGGGGGTGCACGTACACCTTCGGATCCCTACATTTGTAACTTTGGGGTAAATACCCAGGAGTGCAATTGCTGGATCGTATAGTAGCTCTATTTTGAACTTTTTGAGGAACCTCCATACTGTTTTCCAGAGTGGTTGCACCAGCTTGCATTCCCACCAACAGTGTAGGAGGGTTCCCCTTTCTCCACATCCCCGCCAACATCTGTTGTTCCCTGACTTGTTAATTTTAGCCATTCCGATGGGTGTGAGGTGGTATCTCATTGAGGTTTTGATTTGGATTTCCCTGATGCCGAGCGATGTTGAGCACTTTTTCATGTGCCTGTTGGCCATTTGGATG
>NW_027397068.1:15190990-15192903 GCF_003265705.2 Callorhinus ursinus
ATTTGCAAATATTTTCTCCCATTCTGTCGGTTGTCTTTTGGTTTTGTAGACTGTTTCTTTTGCTGTGCAAAAGCTTTTTATCTTGATGAAATCCCAATAGTTCATTTTTGCCCTGGCTTCCCTTGCCTTTGGCGATGTTTCTAGGAAGAGGTTGCTGCAGCTGAGGTCGAAGAGGTTGCTGTCTGTGTTCTCCTTTAGGATTTTGATGGACTCCTGTCTCACATATAGGTCTTTCAACCATTTGGAGTCTATTTTTGTGTGTGTTGTAAGGAAATGGTCCAGTTTCATTCTTCTGCATGTGGCTATCCAATTTTCCCAACACCATTTGTTGAAGAGACTGTCTTTTTTCCATTGGACATTCTTTCCTGCTTTGTCAAAGATTAGTTGACCATAGAGTTGAGGGTCCATTTCTGGGCTCTCGATTCTGTTCCATTGATCTATGTGTCTGTTTTTGTGCCAGTACCATACGGTCTTGATGATGGCACCTTTGTAATAGGGCTGGAAGTCCAGAATTGTGATGCTGCCAGCTTTTCTTTTCTTTTTCAACATTCCTCTGGCTATTCGGGGTCTGTTCTCATTCCATACAAATGTTAGGATTATTTGTTCCATTTCTTTGAAAAAAGTGGATGGTATTTTGATGGGGATTGCATTGAATGTGTAGATTGCTCTAGGTAGCATTGACATCTTCACAAAGTTTGTTCTTCCAATCCATGAGCATGGAACGTTTTCCCATTTCTTTGTGTCTTCCTCAATTTCTTTCATGAGTATTTTATAGTTTTCTGAGTACAGATCCTTTGCCTATTTGGTTAGATTTATTCCTAGGTAACTTATTGTTTTGGGTGCAATTGTAAATGGGATCGACTCCTTAATTTCTCTTTGTTCTGTCTTGTTGTTGGTGTATAGGAATGCCACTGATTTCTGTGCATTGATTTTATATCCTGCCACTTTATTGAATTCCTGTATGAGTTCTAGCAGTTTTGGGGTGGAGTCTTTTGGGTTTTCCACATACAGTATCATATCATCTGCAAAGAGTGAGAGTTTGACTTCCTCTTTGCCGATTTGGATGCCTTTGATTTCTTTTTGTTGTCTGATTGCTGTGGCTAGGACTTCTCATACTATGTTGAATAGCAGTGGTGATAGTGGACATCCCTGCCACGTTCCTGACCTTAGGGGAAAGCTCTCAGTTTTTCCCCATTGAGAATGATATTCGCTGTAGGTTTTTAATAGATGGCTTTTATGATATTGAGGTATGTACCCTCTATCCCTATACTCGGAAGAGTTTTGATCAAGAAAGGATGCTGTACTTTGTCAAATGCTTTCTCTGCATCTATTGAGAGGATCATATGATTCTTGTTCTTTCTTTTGTTAATATATTGTATCGCGTTGATTGATTTGTGGATGTTGAACCAACCTTGCAGCCCAGGGATAAATCCCAATTGGTCATGGGGAATAATCCTTTTAATGTACTGTTGGATCCTATTGGCTCGTATTTGGTGAGAATTTTTGCATCCATTTCTTCAAGGATATTGGTCTGTAATTCTCCTTTTTGATGGGGTCTTTGGTTTGGGGATCAAGGTAATGGTGGCCTCATGAAATGAGTTTGGAAGTTTTCCTTCCATTTCTATTTTTTGGAACAGTTTCAGGAGAATAGGTATTAATTCTTCTTTAAATGTTTGGTAGAATTCCCCTCTGAAGCCATCTGGCCCTTGGCTTTTGTTTTTTGGGAGATTTTTGATGACTGCTTCAATTTCCTTCATGGTTATAGGTCTGTTCAGGTTTTCCATTTCTTCCTGGTTCAGTTTTGGTAGTTGATATATCTCTAGGAATGCATCCATTTCTTCCAGGTTATCTAATTTGCTGGCATAGAGTTGCTCATAATATGTTCTTATAATTGTTTGTATTTCTTTGGTCTT
>NW_027397068.1:15197903-15322604 GCF_003265705.2 Callorhinus ursinus
TTTTGGTACTGGTTGAGACCTGATTTGTGACCTAGGATGTGATCTATTCTGGAGAATGTTCCATGGGCACTAGAGAAGAATGTGTATTCCGTTGCTTTGGGATGGCATGTTCTGAATATGTCTGTAAAGTCCATTTGGTCCAGTGTGTCATTTAAAGTCTTTATTTCCTTGTTGATCTTTTGCTTAGATGATCTGTCCATTTCAGTCAGGGGTGTGTTAAAGTCCCTCAGTATTATTGTATTGTTGTCAATGTGTTTCTTTGCTTTTGTTATTAATTGCCTTATAAAATTGGCTGCTCCCATGTTAGGGGCATAGATATTTACAATTGTTAGATCTTCTTGTTGGATAGACACTTTAAGTAGGATACAGTGTCCTTCCTCATCTCTTATTACAGTCATTGTTTTAAAATCTATATTTGTCTGATATAAGGGTTGCCACCCCAGCTTTCTTTTGGTGTCCATTAGCATGGTAAATGATTTTCCACCCCCTCACTTTCAATCTGGGGGTTTCGTTGGGGCTAAAATGAGTCTCTTGCTGACAGCATATCGATCCAATCTGATAGCCTGTGTCTTTTGATTGGGGCATTTAGCCCATTTACATTCAGGGTAACTATTGAAAGGTATGAATTTAGTGCCATTGTATTGCCTGTAAAGTGACTGTTACTGTATATTGTGTGTATTCCTTTCTGGTCCATGCTGCTTTTAGGCTCTCTCTTTGCTTAGAGGACCCCTTTCAATATTTCTTGGAGGGCTGGTTTCGTGTTTGCAAATTCCTTTAGTTCTTGTTTGTCCTGGAAGATTTTTATCTCTCCTTCAATTTTCAATGACAGCCTAGCTGGATATAGTATTCTTGGCTGCATATTTTTCTCATTTAGTGCTTTGAAGATATCATGCCAGTCCTTTCTGGCCTGCCAGGTCTCTGTTGATAGGTCTGTTGCCAATCTAATGTTTCTACCATTATAGGTTACATATCTCTTCTCCCGAGCTGCTTTCCACATTTTCTCTTTGTCTCTGAGACTCGTAAGTTTTACTATTAGATGTCAGGGTGTTGACCTATTTTTTATTGATTTTGAGAGGGGTTCTCTGTGCCTCCTGGATTTTGATGCCTGTTTCCTTCCCCACATTAGGAAAGTTCTCTGCTATAATTTGCTCCAATATGCCTTCTGCCCCTCCCTCTCTTTCTTCTTCTTCTGGGATCCCAATTATTCTAATGTTGTTTCATCTTATTGTATCACTTATCTCTCGAATTCTGCCGTCATGATCCAGTAGCTGTTTATCTCTCTTTTTCTCAGCTTCTTTATTTTCCATCATTTGGTCCTCTATATCCCTGATTCTCTCTTCTGCCTCATTTATCCTAGCAGTTAGTGCCCCCAGTTTTGATTGCACCTCATTAATAGCCTTTTTGATTTCGACTTGGTTAGATTTTAGTTCTTTTATTTCTCCAGAAAGCGTTTCTCTAATAACTTCCATGCTTTTTTCAAGCCCAGCTAGAATCTTTAAAGTCATGATTCTGAACTCTATGTCCAACATCACACTAATGTCTGTATTGAGTAGGTCCCTTGCAGAAGGTACTACCTCTTGTTCTTTTTGTTGAGGTGATTTTTTTCGTCTTGTCATTTTGTCCAGAGGAGAATAGATGAATGAGAGAACAAAATGCCAACAAGTTAACAACGTCCCCAGAAAATATACCCTAATCAAATCAGAAAGGACCTAAAACCAGGGGAAAAGAAAGGGAAAGAAAGAAAAAAGAAAGAGGAAAAAAAAAGATAAAAACAAACAAAAACCGAACAAAGCAGAAAAAAAACAGAATATGATCAAATATAATCAGGCTGGTGCATAGATCAGTGTCACCCACTAGATTTTGGGTGTATTTTAGTCTGTTAAAAGAAAGTACCTCCTAAAATTGTAAAGAAAGAAAGACTTATATATGTACAAAATAAGGGTGATATGATGAAGGGGTGGAATATGACTGTAAAGATGAAAATAAAAAATTTCAAAAAGGAATTGATAAGAAGATGTTTGAAAAAAAAAGAGAAGAGGATTAAAAAAAGGAAAGAAAGAAAGGGAAAAAAAAAGGCGGAGAGAGAATGTGATCAGGCAGACGACTAGAACAAAGCCATACACTAGAGATTTAAGGGTAGATTTTAATCTGTTAGAAGAAACTGTACCTCAAAATTTTAAAGAGAGAACAACTTATATATATATCTGCCAAAAATAAGGGTAACTACTATGAAGGGATAGAATATGACTCTATAAATGAAAAATAATTTTTTTTTTAAAAAGGGATAAGATGTTGGTTGAAAAAGGGAAAAAGAAAAATTCAAAAAAAACCAGTTAAAAAAATTAACTTTGAAAGACTAATGAATCATGGCAATAAAGCCATGGATTCTATGTGCATTATTCCCCTAGCACTGGAGTTCTGCCCTTCTCATTGATCAGTAAACTTGGTCTTGGCTGGCTGTTCAGGCTGATCTTCTGGGGGAGGGGCCTGTTGCCATGGTTCCCAAATGTCTTTGCCAGAGGTGGAATTACCATGCCCTTGCCGGTCAGGGCTAAGCAATCTGCTTGGGTTTGCTCTCGTGAGCTTTTGTTCCCAGCAAGCTTTCCATACAGGTTTGGAGGACGACAGTGAAAATGGCGGCCTCTCAATCTCCACCCCAGAGGAGCCAAGAACTCAGGGCACCGCTCCTCAGTGCACCCCCAGAGAAAAGCGGTCAATCATTCCTGTCTCCCCGGTCTCTGGCCGCACTCGGTGCTCATTCGGCCTGTGAACGAGCATTTCTATCTCTGACACCTGACCCCATGTGGAGTCTCCAAACCCAGCAGATCCCTGCGGTACACTCCGGCGCCACTCCTCCCGGGGGAGAAAGGGGAGTCTCCCAGATCTGCTGCTTGTTGGGTCCCTGCTGGAGGAGCAGTGGCCCGACTGGGCCGCGGATCACAGTTTATGGCAACCCCGAGCTGAAAGCCCGCGCCTTGGCTCCGTCTCTGCAGCCGGCTTCCCTGCTCCGATACCTAGGAGCTCTGCCGGACTCAGCCACCCCCAGTCTTTAGGTGACCCTGAGGGTTCGGAGACCACACTGTCCCGCAAGGGTTCCACCCCCCGTTTAGCCACTGGGGCGACATCCCTCAGCAGAGCCGACTTCTAAATGTTCCGATTTTTGCTCCGCGGCGCTATCACTTCCCAGAAGCGGCCGACGGAGGCCCCCTACCCCGCCATCTATCCTCCCGAATATCGCCTTGGATTCACGTCTCCGCACATCCTACCTTCCAGAAAGTGGTCACATTTCTGTTCAGAGAGTTTTTGCTATGCTTTTCTTCGATCTCCTGTTGAGTTTGTAGGTGTTCAGAATGGTTTGATCCCTATCCAGCTGAATTCCTGAGACCAGATGAAATCCAGGTCTCCTACTCCTCCGCCATCTTGCTCCGCCTCTCTGCTCTGAATTTCTTTAAAGTTCAAATGTCCTATGATTTAATACTAAATCTTCACTATAACCGTAGAACATGTGTACATATGCATATATATTTTATATATCCACTTTTCCTAGCCACAGATGGACATGAACATTATAGCACTGTCATTAGATTGCTTCTGGGTTATTCACACTGGGCACTGTTTTCCAGTTTAACTATGCACCCCTGGATCCTGCCAGTTCTGCCTTGTTTTAGGCCTGCTGTGCTGTTGCCAACTACTCAGTGGGACATCAAAGTGACAGTGAATTGGTAGAAAAGTTGATAAATGATACAGAGTGAGGGCCAGTTTGAAGTCCTGCAGAGTCACCAGAAAGGCCACAGTGAAACCAAAACAATGAGAAGTGGGGGGCAGAGCATGAACGACCACAAGAACTGGTCCTCAGGGGATAGAAAAACAGTTCCCAGGAAAAATATTAACAGAGAAAGGAGATGGTAGCAGAAGAGAAAGGACAAAAAAAAAAATAGATAATATATAAATCTTTTAGTTTTATTTTTATAATTTTCTAAAATTCATGATGAGTTGGCCTCAGGGACTTTTCATTTAGGATATTGCTGGGGCTGCTGTTGAACATGTTCACCAATAAATAGTGAGATGAAAGTGCTGATAGACACTCATTATGTGGACTTTCATTCTGAGCATCATCCCCTCTGTTTCATCACCTGTTTCATTTTTGAAAAGTACACTTGACTACTGAAGAAAGGGTCAGAAAAAGTAAAGGGCACAGTAATGATATCTATTTAGTGATATGTGAATCCACTTGATGTGAATTCTCAAAAGTAGAAGTGAAAAAACGTGATCTACTCATAAGAAAACACCAAGAGCATCAGGTGCCCTGGCAGAAACAAACCTCATTAGGGCAGCATCTGCTTATTGGGCTCCAGAATCAATGTCAGAGTCAGGTAAGACCTAAAGTATAAGTTTCAGATACCTTTTACAGAGTTTGTAAGAATTCTTTACAGAGAATTTATCAGGACAACAAATTACTTTTGAAGAAAATTAAGTGTACACTCTAAAAGGAAAACAACTTTTGCTTAAAAGAAAAAAATATATATCTATATAATAAAAACTTATCAGCCAATAGATGATAGATAGATAGATGATAGATAGATAGATAGATAGATAGATAGATAGATAGATAGATAGATGATAGATAGCTTAAGGGAGGTAATATAAATGAGGGAAGCAAAATATATATGTATATCTCTCTCTTTGCTAAGAGACTAAGGCTGTCCTGGTCTAGTGGTTCTTGGTGCCACATCTGTTCCAGAAAAGCCTACTACTCAAGATATCCAGTTGTTATTTTACCTAATGAATTTTCTCAAAGCACTGCCTTTAAAACTCTCTTTTGGAGGGCATATATCTCAGTCCTCAAATCCAGGTGCACATGATACCTAACTTCATTTACATATTGAATATGTACAAAATCAGTGTGTCAGTTTGCTGTATCAATTCTCTAAGAATTCATTAAACACCAAAGTATTCATGAACATGGGGTGGATATGGGTATACTAGAATCTGGTCTTCCATATGATTGGTTCATGCAGGCATCTCTAGAATATCTCTCACTTCTCTTGGCAACACAACGTTAGATCTACCAGCCTTCCTAGTTAATTCTGTGCCATGCACTGGCACACAGAAATCATTCTGCCCCTTCCGAGTCATGCTGGGGCAGAGGAATCTCTCTAAAACTACTGAAGTCAATATATGCCCAAGCACATCACAGAATTATTTCCACTCTCAGGTGTTGCCTCCTCTCTATGGCATAAATCTCCTCAGCTCTCAGATCCAGATGCTTAATTGAGATTTTTGCTATCTCCCTGTTCTCTACTAGGGAAGCAAGGCATGGAGTCTCCCTTTCAATTGACCCACTAACTGTGCACTTTTTTTCACTTCTTCCATCCCTGGCATTTATTGTCATCTCCTGTCAAAGTTGCAGGGTCCTTAAGTATATTGATTTTAGCACACATTGTTTGTACCCTAAATACTCTCTGTAATCAGAATCTTTTCATTTCCATGAAAGCAAGGATCTCTTAGGTAGCGTCAGGCTCAAGGCAGGTAACATAAGTAAATCTAGTAGTTGTAATATAATAAAGATGACTGATACTGTGTCTCAGTGCTGGAGAGCCAAAGGCATGGGCAGGGACTAAGACTAATGAGAAAGCATGTGTCCCAGACAAAGCAGACAGCTGATAACCAGATTCCTCCATTGGTGCCATGTGGGAATATTGCATGGGTTGCAAGATCCGAATCTTCTAGAGAAACCGGAAAGCTAGATATAAATATTAAATCTTCCAATTTCAAAGGTTGGCCACCATTTCTAGTTTAAAACAATGTGGGGGTCAACATTACACTCACCAATAAAACATTTTCTCCAGGAAAGATTTGGTCTGAAGACTGCTAATTTGAGACCTCTGCTGTAAGTACTTTACACCATTAGAAACTGAAGCCAGGGAGATTCCTTAGCCTCTACTTTCTTTCTTTTTTTTTTATTTTTTTAAAGATTTTATTTATTTATTTGACAGAGAGAGACACAGCGAGAGAGGGAACACAAGCAGGGGGCATGGGAGAGGGAAAAGCAGGCTTCCCGCAGAGCAGGGAGCCCGATGCGGCGCTCGATCCCAGGATCCTGGGATCATGACCTGAGCTGAAGGCAGACACTTAACGACTGAGCCACCCAGGCGCCTCCTAGGCTCTACTTTCCATAGTGACAAATCTCTCCCTTGTGGTAGTGAGTTGAGAATGGCCTAGCTGTTTGAATAAGGGAGGGAAAGGAGGGAAATGCTGGCTTAGAAAAGTAAAAGCAAGTTAATAATTCAGTAAAATCATACCACTCTAGGCTAAATTTTTAAAATTTTGAAATAATATGGAAAATATACAATATATGAGGTAGATGAGGTCTCAGAACCTAGAAATCACCTGTATTGGTGAGTTGATGAGTTGTTAATAGTTTATGAGAATACGTACAAGAGTTTCTTCAGTTTGGAAAGGACACAAAACCAAAACAATAATTTTGAATGATAAATAGCCAGTAATAAACTACATTATAAATAAATTATTGGTAATTCCACAGGGGAGTATTAGGATGGTTTGCCTCCTTGTTTATCAGTACTGGCATGACTTCCAGACCATTTTTGAGAGGAGGAAAAAATGTTTAATGGCAGGTGATTGGTTAATGCTTAGCCAAAACCTTGGCTACCTAGCAACTTTTAATTCCCTTTTCTTAAGGCCTATTTGAGAAGGAGAATCTGATAATTTGTTAATTCCATGGTTTGCCCTTTAAAGTGTCCTACGAAAGAACTTAGCGAAAAAAAATTGGGGGAAAGTGCAGGCACTTTCCCTGCCAGGCATAGGATATTTATTTATGTGGTATATTTCTTTCAGTTATCTTAGTCCAAAAAATTGTCTAAAAATGAATTCTTTTCTTAACAAGGAATAAATATTACTTTATTCTTTAGCACATACAAAATCTATAGCTTACACATTAATGTCCATTTTTCCTAATTATCATTAGTTTTTCTGGCTTGTCTCTGATTTTTACTATCATCTCTTCATCAGTGGAGAAAATTCCTCTATATTCCTAGTTTACTGAGAATTTTCACCATGAATGGGTGTTGAATTTTGTCAAATGCTTTTTCTGCATATATTGATATGATTATGTGATTTTCTTTTTTTAGTTTGTTGATTGAATGATTTACATTAATTAGTTTTTTGAATGTTGAACCAGCTTTGTGTCCCTAGGATAAATCCCACTTGGTTGTGGTGTATAATTTTTTAATACATTTTTGCAATTAATTTGTTAATATTTTATTGAGGATTTTGTATGTATGTTCATGAAATACATTGGTCTTTACTTTTTTTTTTCTTGTAATATCTTTGTCTAGTTTTAGTATTAGGATGAGGATAACCTCTTACAATGAGTTAGAAAGTATTCTATCTGCTTCCATCCTCTGAAAGAGACTGTAGACATTTGGTATAATTTCTTCCTTAAATGTTTGATAGAATTCACCAGTGAACCAATCTGGGCCTGGTGCTTTGTGTTTGGGAAGCTTTAAAATTAATGATTCATTTATTTAATACCTATAAGCCCATTCAGATAGTCTATTTCTTCTGGTGTGAATATTGGCTGATGTGTTTTCCAAGAAGTTAGTCCAGTCATCTAGGTTATTAAATTTGTGGGCATAGAGTTGTTCATCGTCTTCTTTTATTATCCTTTTAATTTTCATGGGATTTGCAGTGATGTCCCCTCTTTCACTTCTTTTTTTTTTTATTATGCTATGTTAATCACCATACATTACATCATTAGTTTTTGATGTTAGTAATTTGTGTCCCCCCCCCCCTTTTTCTCTTAGGTAGTCTGGCTAAAGGATTATTGGTTTTCTCTTTCAAAGAACCAGCTTTTGGTTGTGTTGATTTTTTCTATTGATTTTCTCCTTCCAATTTCATTGATTTCTACTCTAATTCTTTTTTTTTTCTTCTGCTTACTTTGGATTTACTTTGCTTTTCTTTGTCTAGTTTTCTAAATCAGAAACTTGGATTTTTGATCTTAAATCTTTCTTCTTTGCCATCATAACTTTCCTTTTAAATATCCGATAATAATTTTGGCATGTCCCCCTTAATCTAAAAAGTTATATATATACAAATTGGCTTTATATTTAATGGTTAAATATTCAAATGCCACATGTCATCCTTATCTGATACATCACAGAATGTGTATTATTTCATTGAATAAAATTCAAAATATGGCAGGTGCAGATTTTATAAGCAGCAGTAACTGAAAGACCAACAAACAGGGCTGCAATTGGCATTTGAGTCCTTAAGCAACAAAGCAAGGAGGCCTTTCCCTCCCTAACCAAAAAACAACTATGTGAATTAATTATGCATGAAATGATTGCACCTGCACTTAATTGTGGATACAAAAGGAAAATTAGTAGAACTCTTCTTGAATTAGCTTTATGTATTTTTCTTTTATTGTTGTTATTTATTTGCCTTGAATCAGAAGTTGTAAATACAGTCTGTTTCATATATAAAGAGCTTTTATGTATGTATATTGGTAAGTGATAACATGTGCCCATCATGCATTGATGGAATTTTCAAGATGATTCCTGCTCAACTTGATCACTGGCTAGGTGATTTTCACCTAGAATCTAGGCACAAAATTATTTCATTCTAAATTTTAAAATTTTAAATCCGCTGTGAGGAGAAATTACTTAATATTACTTTGATCTTATTTTACAGTTTAGTTTCTTTTCCAGATTTCTTATTGCAGTGCATAAAGGATACTGGTGTTTTTTCCTTCCTCCTTCCCTTCCTCTCTCCCTTCCTTCTTTCCTTTCTAATTTTTTTCTTATAGTGTCTTTGTGTGGTTTTGATATCAGGATACTATTGGCCTCATAGAATGGGCTGAAAAAGTATTTTCTCTTCTTCTCTTTTGTAAAAGTGTTTGTGAAGAAATGGTGTTAATTTTTCTTTAAATGTTTAGGAGATTTCACTAGTGAATCTATGCCTATATTTTTCATTGCAGAAAGTTATTTTTTAAAACAATTTAACCACTTTATGTTTTATAGGTCTATTCAGATTTTCTATTTCTTCTTGAATGAGTTTCATAGTTTGTGGCTTTCTGGTAATTTGTCCATTTTACCTGGGTTATCTAATATGTTGGCTTTGGTTGTTAATAATATCCTCCTATAATCTTATTTATTTCTGTAGGTTTCATAGTGATATTCCCAAGTTTATTTCCTGTTTAGTAATTTGAGTCTTCTCTCCTTTTCTCTTGATCAGTATAACTTAAGGTTTCTTAATTTTGTTGATCTTTCTAAAGAAGCAAGACCGGGTTTTGTTAATTTTCTATGTTGTTCATTATTGTCTGTGTCATTTATTTCCTCTTTAATATCTATCATTTCCTTCCTTATGTAGTCTTTGGGTTTCTTTTTCTAGTTTCTTAAGGCCTTAGGTTGGGTTATTGATTACAGATCTTTCTTTATTAATAAAGGCCCTTAGGATCATACATTTCTCTGTAAACACTGCTTTAGCTCCATCCCATAAATTTTGGTAGGCTGTATTTTCATTTTCATTCATCTTAAAGTATTTTCTATCTTTACTTATTATTTTTTCTTTACCATTGGTTATTTAGGAGTGTGTTGTTCAATTTCCATATATTTGTGATTTTACCATATTTCCTTCTATTATCATATATAATTTACTTCCATTTTTATTGAAGAACATAATTTGCATAATTTCAGTCCTCTTAAGTTTATTAAATTTTTTCTGATGGCCTACCATATGGTCTACTCTGGGGAAAGTTCTGCAGTTGGGAAGAATATGTATCATGCTTACATTGGATATAATATTCCAAAAATGCCTGGAAGTTTTAGTTTATTTATAGTGTTATTCATGTCCTCTATTTCCTTGATGACCTTCTGCCTAGGTGACCTATGCATTATTGAAAGTGGGGTATTGAACTCTCTCTTCTTTTTCTTTTTCTTTTTTTTTTTTTTTGATGTATACTCAAACTATTATTTTGAGTTGTCACTTTCTCCCTTTAATTCTGTCAGTTTTTGCTTCTTGTATTTTGGGGCTCAGTTGCTAGGGATATACGTGTTTATAATCATTATAATCTCTGGATGGATTGACATGTTTATCGTTACAAAAAATCCTCCTTTGTTCCCAGTAACAATTTATGTCTTAAAGTCTATTTTGTCTGATATTATCTTAGCCACTCCAGTTCTTTAATTAATATTTGGTTGGTATATCTTCTTTCATGCTTTTACTTCTTATTCCTTATGCTATTTTTTGAGTATTTTGATTAGTGGCTGTCCTAGTAAGGACAAATTAACACCTTAATTTAAGCAATCTAGTTCATATTAATACTAACTTAATTTTAATACTATAAAAAACGTCTGTTCTAATAGAGGTCCATTTCCTCCTCCATCCTTTTTGTTATTATTATTACCCAAACTATGTCTTTATTATTTATAAGGCTATTAACACACCCTTATAATTATTGCTTTATGCACATGTCCTTTAATTCTGATAGAAGATAAGAATTACAAAAAATATTTTGATGCTGTCTATTATATCTACCTGTGTAGTTAATTTTACTGGTGCCCTTTATTTCTTTGTGTGGATTCAAGTTTCAGTATAGTGTCCCTTCATTTCAACCTGAGGATTTCCTTTAGTATTTCTTATAGAGCAGGTGCTAGTTAGCAACAAATTCTGTCGTTTAAAAAAGTATGAAAATGTCTTAGTTTTTGTTCATTTTTGATGGATATGGAGTTCTTGCAAAAAGCTTCTTTTTGGATTTAACACTTTGAATATGTCACCCTATTGCCTTCTGGACTATTTAATTTAACTATTAATCTTTTGCAGACTCTGTACATGATGAGCCATTTTTCTTTTTCTGTTATCAAGATTCTTTCTTTGTTTTTGTTTGTTTGTTTGTTTGTTTTGTTTTAAAAAATTTCATTATGCTGTACCTAGATCTGAATCTCTTTGAGAATAGCCTATTTTGAGTTCATTGTACTTCTTGGATGTGTAGATTAATATTTTAAATTAAATCTGGGAGTTTTGAGCGCTATTTCTTCATATGCTCTTTCTATCACTTTTACTTTCTCCTCTACTTCTGGATTTGCATTATGCATATGTTGGTGTGCTTTTTGGTATTCCACAGGTCTCTGAGTCTCTGTTGATTTACTTCCTTCATTTTCTTTTTGATCTTAAGATTAGGTCATCTAAAAAAAAGATCAGATCATCTAACTTTACACATTTTCTGGTTTGCTTATTGTTTTTTCTGCCACTACAAATTTGCTGTTGAACTCTTATAGTAAAATTTTCATCTCAGTTATTATACCTTTCAACTCCAGAATTTCTTTTTTTTTTAGATTTAATTTATTTAATTGAGAGAGAGAGAGAGAGCACAGAGGGAGAATGAGAGGGAGAAGCAGACTCCCCACTGAGCAGGGTACCCAATGGGGGCTTGATCCCAGGACCCTGAGATCATGACCTGAGCCAAAGGCAGACGCTTAACCAACTGAGCCACCCAGGCTCCCCAACTCCAGAATTTCTATTTGCTTTTTTCCCCTCTAATGTCAATCTTTTATCTATATTCCCTATTTGGTGAAATATTGTATTCTGCTTTCTTTTAATTCTATAGACATGGTTTCTTTTATTTTTTGAATTTATGTATATAATAGCTGATTCAAAACCTTTGTCTAGTAAATCCATCATCTAGACATCTATAGGGACAGATTCTATTTATTGCTTTTTTCTTGTGTGTGGGCCATATTTTCCCCAGGGTGTATTATTATTATTATTGCTGTTATTATTGTTGCTATTGCTAACTTTTTAGTGCTTTTCCTCTACTAATTCTATAAAATCTGTATTTTTGTCTTGTATAGTCACTTAAGTTTCTACTTATTTGACTTAGTGGTCAGAGAATGATTGAACAGAGATTTCTTTAAATGCCTAGCACATTAGCTCTTCCATTCTTGGCTAAGGAGCTCTTTATCTCTGTTAGGGTAGGTTTTCATTGCTCTAGAACTTTACAAACTTTACCTTAGCCTCCACTTCTTGCCTGTTCAGAGCTTCAAGTTCAGCCAGATATGAGAGACTAGATGTCCTCAGGTTATTCCTGGTTATTAGCACAGTCCTGCAGATATGCATGGCTTTCTAGATTTCTCAGAATTTTTCAGATCTTTTCAAAGCTCCTCATGGACTTCCCTTTTCCCAGATTTTCCTTTTAAAATTGTTGACCAAACTGTTGTTGCCTCCAAATGGTATCACCACCTCAGGTAACTGTGTGTTAAGTAATTGCCATTTATTTTTTAGATAAACATAAGAGGATAGAGCTTTCCCACCAAGTGAGCTCTGAATAAGGTCAAATAAAGATAAGCTTTTGCATGAAGATTTTCCGGCAAACTGCCAGCCAGATCAAATAATGATAAAATGCTGGCGCTCTGGGGATAAAATTTTTTGGGGATCTCCAAACCCATTCTTTCCTCTCCCGTGGCTGCTAGGCTCCTAGTTTTCACTGTGATCATGGTTGTGAGGCTGTTCATTATCTATACTCCTGGTAATCTGTGAAGAAGGGATGGAAAGAGAACTTACTATTCTTACTGAGATTCAGCCATTTTTCTTAAATAAATGTTCCTCAAGCTACTTAAAGGCCTTCAGTTAATTTCTAGAGTCCTGAAAAAGTTAATTTTGATAATTCCTTCCGTGCCCTCATTATTTTCATGTAGAAGCAGGTTTTCAGAGGTCCTTATTCCAACCTTCTGGAAGTGCTTATCTTTGGGGGTATTAATTTTGATCACTTTTATCACTTGGATGATACGGTATCTATCAGGCTTCTACATTTCAAAATATTTGTTTTTCTTGTAATTAATAATAATTTTGTGGAGAGGTACTTTGGGTCTATGAAGTTACCCTGCTTCTAACTGAAATTTCTATTTATTCATGAATTTATGGATTCCATTTTGTTCAATAAATTATAATATTTTACTGTCATTATCTATTTCAATAATTGAATCATCCCACACTCGCCTGATTGAGGCCATTTTAAGCAGACTTCTGCCTTTTGGCATGTTCTCATCATTTTCTGAGCACTTCTTCATTTCTATACAATAGATATTCCAGAGAATCTTTTATTTTCCTTGCCTAGCCCTGAAATGAACTATTTCTCTCGGGGGTTCTGATTCTTTTCAGTAGATAATGGTATATAGAAACCAAGACCTAAGCACTAGTTGTGCCTATTTTTATAGGAGTGTCTCAATTCCTAAGCTGTTGCAGCTGATGGAGTGAGGGAATATGTGTGTGTGTGTGTGTGGTTTATATGTGCATTGGACACATAAGAGCAAGTCTATGTACATACATATATGTATGTCACGTCTTCATATATATTCACTTCTAGAAACAGCTATATTTATTGAAAACTTTGACTTTATCCCACTAATTCTAATTCCATTAGCATAAAAAGCTTTATTCTAATTTTCCTCCTCATATATATTATACTGCATCTCCTGTAACTACCCTTATCATCAATACATTTACTTAAACAAATCTTCCTTTATATAGCCAACCTTCCATTACCATTACCTCTATGTCAACCTCCTTTTCTTGTCAACATCCCCTTTGCTTAGCTTTGGCTCATACACTTCTGCCAGACCATGCTCCCACCCTCACCACAAGGGTGTTCTTTCCACACAGGCTCCACAACACTGAGCCAAGCCACCGCTCCTACAAGTACCCTTCTCATGTGCAGTGACTGAAACCCCACAGCTGATTTCTGTCTTACTCAGAAGTCTTCCTCACTCCACTCTATTTCTGATACCCCCACACTGCACTGCATCTCCTTCCCTCTGAGAATGCCCTTTTTATCCCACTTAGGCACTGGCACTCCATAGTTGGCCACTATCCACACAGAAGCCTTCTTCACCCTGCCTGGGCTCTGACACAGCACACCTGGCTGCCTTCAGCAAGAAGGCTCTGCTTATTCCACTCAAGCCCAATACCCTGGGCCAGGGCACCCTGTTGTGTTTGTGGCCTGTTTGCTTGGGTGAATCCCTTACCTGCAGCCACAAAGATTAAGCATTCCCTGTGTTGAGTGCTACCTTGCACAACCCTGTATAATGGCTGTCAGAATGAGCTGGTCAGAAAGTAAAAACAAGGGGAAGGGAAAAGGAAGAAAGCATTTGGAAATTTCCTATCATATTTTTATGAAATATACCTTATATTCCAAAGCTACAGATATGTAATTTGTCCAGTAAAAGGAATACATTTACACTTTTGGTACTCTGCCTTTTTTTTCTTTTCTTTTTTTTTTTTTTTGAATTCTAAAATCTTTGACCAACTGCTATATATTTTGTTTATAGCATATATTTCTTAGCTTAAAGCAGTTATTAAAGAATGAAGGTTAACAAGATCAGTAACTTCAGATTTTCTAATTATAGAAATATACTCTTGTACAAAAATGACTTAAACTGAGAGATATCCAATAAAGGAGTACAAAAACTGCTCCCATATACTACCCAAATACCTTTAGATTTTTACTGGTTTGAAATATAAATGTGAGTATTTTCTAAATAGATTTTACAGCCTTTTAAATTATTCAAAATTAAACAAAACTTGGAAAAATATAATCATTTGCAATAGTACACAAATGTGTTTTACATAGAAATTACAATATACAGGGGTACCTGGGTGGCTAAGTCAGTTATGCATCGACTCTGAATTTCAGCTCAGGTCATGATCTCAGGGTCCTGGAATGAGCTCTGCACTGAGCTTTGCGTTCAGTAGGGAGTCTGCTTGAGATCCTCTCCCTCTCCCTCTGCCCCCCCCACTCTCTCTCTCTTTCTAATAAATAAATAAATCTTTTTTAAAAAAGAAATTACAATATACATACATAAGTGTATTGTATTATATAGTGTGTGTATCAATCATATATAATCAGTCATATGCTAATTTAAGTATCTGCATGTTCTGTGAATATACACATATATATCCAGTTAATGTATATGTTATCATTTTTCAGAAGTACTCATTTTTATTAGATTAAGAATTGAGGCAGGAAAGCTTGTTTCCTTTACTTGGGAGAACAAACAGTCATTGTTTACTTTTATTCTCAGAGCTGTCTTGCAAAAATAAAATAGAAAAGAAAAATGAGTTTTCACAATGCGATAAATCCTTCTAACTTCAAGCTAATGTCCAGAGAAAAATTAAGAAAATAAGAGGAAAAATGAAAACACACTAGCACATTTCCCATTATTCACTGAATTTACCTTTAACTGATCAAGGCAAGGAATGTTGAAGTTTGAATAATGAATATGTTGTGGCATCAACATTCTTAAAAAAAAAAAAGGAGGGGGCCAGGAGGAAAATGTATTGTCAATTGTTGATAATTATCATGTTAATCTATGAATGTTTCACTGTGAGTACGGATAGTTTAAAACTGTATTCTCTAGATTTGGGGAAAAAAGATATTGGGATAATGGGTTACTCCCTAGATTTGTATCCAAATAAATCTTTTAAAATTCTAAAAGAGAAATTCGGAAGCAACACATGAGGAAATGTATTCCAAAAGCCATAATTGCAGCAAAATCAATTAGACAATTTTTCTTGATCGCACTGGAAGCTTTGACATCACACATTCCGTTGATTTGCTTCTGGCCTAATAATCCTCTGCATGCTGGGGAAAATCTTTGTTCTCTGATAGAAGTCATAAAGCTGTCTGCATGCTTCCCTCTTGTGAGACATGGAGTGTTCCTATTTTATTTAATCTATTGGTGTGCAGCCTTTTCAAAGTAAATACTTCACACACACTGAACAGAGAAAGACATGCAAGGGGGCTGGCCCGAGAAGTGTAAAAATTAAAAAGTGCCCTGTGAAGAAATAATGATGGCTCTCTAAAAAATTAAATAAATAGGAGTCTCAGGTCAAGCGGGCCTTGACTCTCATTGCTGCTCCAGTGTGCACTGCTTCATATTCTCCCAGCCCCCCCTGTTCCATTCAGTTGTTCCTCTTGAATAGAAAGCATCGAGAAAATGAAGAGATCTAAATGCCAGCAGGAGACGAGCTGCATTCTTCTAGGCATGTCCTGAGCCTAGTCACCCAGAACAACTTGTGATCCCTGGACAAAGCCGTTCACAGCAGGTGGCCATATCAAGAAATTTTCCTCCTGGAATTAGATATTATCCCAGGAATCACTACTGAGTCAAACATAATGCCCCGTCCTGCTGGGTCAAGTAGGATTCCATTTCAATTTCTTTACACAACGATGCGTTTCATCTTGTCTGCGTACAATGACAGTGCTCAGGCATGAAATAAATTGAAGTGCCTGAAAGGCAGAATTATCCCTTGAACCTGCAGCATTCCCAACCCCAAAAAACATACATTGTCAAGTGAGTTCCAGATAAGCAGGATCTTCAGCAAGTGTTTGTGCTGGTTGGCTTCCTTTAATCATACTCCCTTTTGTAAAACGGATTTTCGAGGGGGAAAGATAAATCATTGCAGAGGGAAAAAAAAAAAAAAAAGGTCATTTAAAAAAGGCTTAAGAGGTTCATTTCGTGTGGCTTTCCAAGGTGAAACAGGTAATTCAGAGTAGTAAAAGTCTTTTGTGATCAACTTAATGCATCCTTCATATTAGGAAGAAAAAAACTATTGAAATAAAGCTGAATAAAGTTCTTTACAGCAATGTTCCTGCAGATAGAATGTGATTTCTTGTTTGCTAGGATACTATCCAAACTCTGGCAAATGAAAGTTGGGTTTGAGAAGCAGGTTTTCTTCCACCTTGTCTTCAGAAAATGTAGCAATTTTCCAGGATGCCTGGCAGATACATTTCAAAGTTTTATCAACAACATGCTTTTCCTCCAGAGCATCAGGCTAGCTTCAACGTGGCTGTGTGACCAGAGGACATTTTCCTCCAACATCGGGTTATGTTTGAGCCCTTAAGATATACAGATATATGAGAAAATCCGAGAAATCGGCTTTTATTTTTATGAGATGAAAGATGCTTCTTCAGCAGTCAAATGTTTTTTAATCTTAAAGTATATTCTGTCTGTAACAATAGTTTTTTTAATATATTTTGGGAAGTACTGACACAGAAATTAGGTTGAATTTTAATAATTATGAAAAGCTTAAAAAAAAGTCGTTAACCAAAACACCAGGGGAACAAAAGGAAAGAAAATTAAAATGTATACAGTAGCTTGGGATTTAATGTATGTTTCCTATAAAATAATTCTTTTGGTTTTGATTTCTTTGATTTAAATGTTCATTTTTAAGCGATGTGAATGGTTCTTTAGAATGCAACTGTGCATTTCAAGTTTTTACTCAAGTTTAGAAACTCTGTTATTGCTATTTTTATCTATGTAAATGAGTATTCGACAGTGATTCCCAACATTTGCTTTCTTCCACATTGTATAGATTATTTGATTGTGTATATTGTGGAATGAATTGTTTAATCCTGCAAATTAACTATAGCTAGAAAAATCAAGCAGTTATAAATGCACATTATTTGCCCACTAACCACACAGAATTTTATCTGAGTGGTCTAGGGAATCTAGAAAAAGAGAAACAGTTGTTACGATATTTACTAGGGAGGGTCAGTTTAAAAACAATCCCATTTAGAAAAGGAAAACACTATGCTTTTGGAAGTTATGTTAAAAATATAAATCAATTATTAGGTGTTTTTAATATGTTTATTGTTTACTGACTTTGATGTTTTTCATTATTACTTTATTCCCTTAATTTTGAAAAGATCCACTGAAGCTTACATTTAGAGCTCTGAGAGAATCGGTAGTTATCCCAAGCATGTCCAGATATCTACCACTTTGAGAAAAGACAATATTTACTAATAATGTTTCTTTTCTTTTTCTCCAAATTCTTATAACATTTCTTCATTATTTAGATCAATATCTATATTTCTCTGAAATATTTATGTTTTTCCAATATAAAAATACACTGAAGTTGGAACTCATGTTATGTACTTTTATATACCTCATTACACTTAGCTCAGTGTTTTATGTCTAAAGTTGGTCAATACCTGTGTAATAAATGTACTAAAAATTAAATGTATTTAAAAAACAAATCCACATTTGAAATCAACTTATAAAAGGTAAATAGTTGATGACTATTTTCCTTATAAGATTATCTTCATTTTGAAACTGATATTTCTCATTTTTAAATTTAAATATCTTAAATCTAGGAAAAATTTAATACCTAAATTTTAAAGCCTACATAATTTTCCAAAATTCAATTTCAAAATTCTAAAATAGCCATTTATATAAAAATATTATTGTTGAAGAAATTTCTCACATGGATTCTTCATTAATATATATTGTTTCCTCATAAAGCATTTCCAGGGGTAATTTTCCAAAGCACTGAGAACTTTTTGTTTTTTCCACTTTCATGTTTTTGTTTAAGACTATTCCTTACAAATATTTGTCATAAGCTTTGCCTGAATGTTTTTATTCAGCCATGTGTGAGTCTCCAAAGGAAAGGCACGTTTTTTTTTTTTTTTCACCTCCACTTTCATAATCTATAGGAAGAAACAAAATTTTCTGCTCCAAAAGGAGGTTCTCTATGATGTTGTCCACTGGCAAAGAGATGGGGTGATAACAGAAATTTTAACTTCTGCTTTCCAGTTTCGAAAATGTAAAATCATCTAGGTTTACGGAAAGGAGTTTTTGTTTTCACAATCTATACAAGTGGGGGGAAACGTTTGCATTTAGGGTCCTGTGCAAAAAGATGTTGGAAACACCAAACGTGTCAACAGGCTGGGCTGGGCTATGGTGCAGTAACAATCAACCACCAAATCACATCCGCTTAAACCAGCATCTCATCTGTCCCACATGACCTTATATGGCATCAGGGTCTCTGCTCAGTGAAGTGTTTGGAAGTCCAGGCTGAGGAAGCAGTGATCGTCTCAAACATTGCTGTCACCACGCCAGAAGGAAAAGGAGAATGTGGCAAATGGCACAAGGGCTGTGCAAGCTATTATGTGGAAGTGACTTGTGTCACTTCCACTTAGACTTCACTGGCCAAAGCAAGCCATATGGTCACCACTAACTACAAGAGGGTAAGGAAGTGTAACCCTATCATGTGCCTGCAAGGGAGAAGAAGCAGAATTTGTAGTGAGCAGAATTCATGATTCTCAGCAGTCTTCTTCTTTTATACTTCCTCCAAGGTTTTAAACCTCTGACTTTAAGAATCATCCAGGACATATTCATTTAAAGCTTCTTATTTGAAAAATGCCAGACTCTCCATGAGGAAATATGACAGTTCCTCACTCTTAGCTGGACTCCTCTTAAAACACTTTTGTTTGATAACACTGGTGATACGTTTCTGCATATTTTTAATTGGTTATCGTACTGTGCTCACTTCGGCAGCACATATATTAATTGGTTATCGTACTGATTAGTGGCCACCACTGCATTCAATATTTTTTCTAGGTTATTCACATCAGTATCTTCGTTATTAACAAGAGTATCTTAATTAACTAATAAAAACACCTGCGAGCACTTTAAGACAGTGAAGCATTGTATTGAACATAAAGGCTCATAGTTCATTTAAACACAGGCATTGCCCAACTGCCATCCGGGGTCAAGGATAAAAGGGGTGGAGGAACATCCAGGCCCAGAGATGTGGTCTAGTAATAAATTCTGTGCCCCCCACAGCTTTGTGTCCTGAAGATTATTTCTCTTATAGCATCTGTTCTCAAAACATTTCAGACCCACCGTGGGAGAGACAGTATCTGCCCCCAGGGACAAGAGAAAACATGTTTTTAAAAGAAGAAGAAAGGACTGTTTGTTTTGGATGGTGTTTTAGAGATGTGAAGGAAGAAACAGGATTTGGAATACACAGAATGTGGAATGAGAGGTGGTATGGCTGTGAAGCACATGTCTAAGAGACAAAAAAGATGATATTGATCTAATGATGGCAAGAAAAACGAGACTGGTAGAACACAGAGGACTTGTGATGATTTCTGGTTTTGAAGTAGCTTAACGATTTCTCAGTGGAAAATATGAAAGCTTAATTTAGCTTAAAAAATGAAATCTAGAGCATTTAATCTTGCCTAAAGAAAGGAATCACAAAACCTTAATTACAAAAAAAATCAAAATTTTCCTAAAGAAAAATAAAGCATGAGATTTCAGATAAGAAATAGGAGATATAATGTCAAGAAATCAAGAGGATAGTAGTTAGTTGTCTTAATTTTATATTGAAGATAAATACATATCTTCTGTTCAAGATGTCTTCTATCTTTCTATCCTCTAGGCAAAAGAAAATATTTAAACTTAGCTGAAAGTAAATTTGTAAATGAATGTGTTATGGTGAGGGGAAGAAAGAGTACAAGCTATCTTAGATATTTGAGGTTAATGAAAATAGTGAATCATTTTCTTCTCATACCCAAGGGTTTTGAAAGTAGAGATAAAAAGTGGTACAATGACTACTTTGTAGAAAAAGGCCAAGGAAACACTAAAGAAGAAAACACGTGCTGTAACTGAAGAATTCCTGGCAAATGTAGAAAAATAAATTGTAAACTGTGCTGTTGTAAGATACAGGAAGACTTATTCTTACCATATAATGGAAACAAATTTCTAGGCTAGTATTTTATAACAAACTCATTTTACTTCCATTTTTACTGAAGAAAATAGGACTTTGATATAGAGATGTCACGGAGAAGAAAACAAAAACAAAAAACAAAAGAAACCCCTGCCATGTACAACCATAACTTCCTGAGTGCACGTGAACAGCAAAGGTGGATAGGGAGGTTAATGTGGGGCTGGTTACAGCTGAATCACTTTGAATAACTGAGGGAGAAGAATGTGAAGGGAGGTAGTGAAGCAGAAAGTGGAGAAAGTAATCAGAGAGTCAATAAGGTGGCATGAAGCTAGGGACATTGTGCTGGGAACGGATCACTAAAAGATCTCTGGTAGTTGATCAAATGTCTTTTACAAAAACTGTGTGTAACATCAAATATTAGAGTTGAGGTCATTTATGTGTACAAAATTAGCACTCCATCTGATCCTCACATTCCCTTGATAAAGCCCAATACACATATGTGCACATGTATATATTTGATGATGGAGAGGATTTTTTGGGTGTGAAACTCAACTGTAGCTCAGCTTTATGCCTATGTCCCAAGCAATTTGAAACATAGGTAACATACAGGAGATCACGACATGAGCTAAGGACTGAATTAAGTCACTAGAGAAAAGAGGTGAGATAGAGAGCTAAGTATGAGAACATAAGCCTTTCAGATGCTCTTCAATCCAGCAGAAAAATCTTGGAGAATGCTCAAGAACTCCAATGGGTATATGAGGGAGAATTATCCTTGAGACAAATAGTTACATTTCAATGGGCAGGGAAACATCTGATGACATCTGGCTTGCACAGTAAGATAAGGAATATATTCTTAGGTTGTTCAATGTGATTATTAAATTCTTCTGCAATGTTCTTGGTTAACAGGCAGTATGTTTCATCTCTTAAGTTCAATCCAACTGACAATTATTGAGGTCCCCTCATTGGTAATTATGTAAGTGTCAGACATACAAGTGTGAATAAAATACAGCCTCTATTAGTAAAGTCCTCACAATCTACTCATCTCTTGAGCAGGATTGGAGATAGGGACTGAAAAACCACCCTCACAAACACAAGGAAATAGTTCTATGGCAGCAGTGTGAATCAAGGGCTAGGAAGGTAGAGATGAAGGGAGTGGGAAAGGATCACTTTGATCAGGAGCTCAAAGGGTGAACAGAGTTTCACTAGACAGAAAAATATAGCTATTTGGAAGCCACCAAATAAGCATATAGAGAATGAAATTGCCTTATGTGATTGGGGTCAGCTTGGGAGTAATTTGGTGTAACAAGCAAGAAGGGTGGGGTGCCTCCACTGGCTAGTGAGTAGGCAGGTATCGGTCCTATAAAGAAACAAGATGCAAACAAAAAAACAACATGAATGAGATGTTATAAAGCTTTTCTTATTGCTGATTCTTTGTTATCAGGTACAGCTCTTGATTCAAGTTTCCCAAACCATTCTCTTTGTCTTTTCTCACCTAGACCTTCCTCCTGTACTTGTGTCCCAGTCACTGTCCCCTTCCTCCAAACAACCAAGCCAGAAAGCTTAAAGTCACAATTCATGGTACAAATTTACCTTTTCTCTTTCCAAAATCTTTGGGTTTGGGGAAAAACAAAAGCAAAAACAAACAAAAACCAAATCAAAGACAAAATAAAACACACTCCTCCTTACCATAACCAACTTCTAAGTGGTCCCTAAATTTACTCAGTGCATCCTACACAGTGTTCCCAATTTTGCTGATTTCTCTCCATTCTTATTGCAGAATCCCTAACTCAGACCTTCATAATTACAGATTTGAATTTCTGCTTTTATTTTCCTACTAGCTTCCCTGCATTCTCCTTATCAATTTCTTTAAGCCGCTATCCAAACTGTCTCCAGATGTATCTCTCTAAAGTTCAGAAACAGGCATGTCACTTCTCTCATCATGAATCTCAGTGGCAAAATGTCTGATTTGACATTTAAGACCATTATTTCCCTGCCTGCAAATTGCAACTAATTTTGCAAAATTATTCTCTGTCAATAATAGTTAACAATGTTAGAGCACTCTTGGAGTTATCTTTCCTCTGATTGCCTTTTAAATCCGTATATATGGATATATGGGAAATGGTAAATAGAGCCTCCACAACTCTGTCTACCGCACTATCTGAAATATATATTATATAAATATAAATATATAGCCTCTATTTACCTGGACTTTCCCTTCCCAAGCCTCAGGCCATTGGAAACCTAACACTAACTTGTACTCTCATATTAAGAACATTGTGGCTTTTAAATTGCTAAACATTTACAGAAAACATTTGAGGAGCTTAAGTTGTTACTAACATAGGTTCTAAATTTGACTTCACTTACAAATGTTCCTATTACTAAATCTACTGGGCCCTGTCCTCATGGGCTAGGTTGAGATGAGAGATGAGGGACGTAAAACAATACGGAACTCATGACTTTTAGATAGAGTGGCTGATGTTTTGCAACTCAGAATGTATATTCCCAAAGGAATAGAGCTGGAGGGAAGCAAGAAAGTCCTGAAGGTCCTGATTTATGGAGGCTTTCTGCTGTACAGCTGCACAAGCCCTGGGTGAACTGTGAGTCACACTGTTTATTCTGTCAAGCTTTTCTCGTGTTAGTGAACAGCATCTCCTCTTGGTGTTAAGAAAGAGTGGGTAGTCTTACAATGGAGCCAGATCCCTCTACCACATAAGATTTAAGGCTGCCTTTTTAAAGGATTTACCCATCAGCCAAGTTGCAAAACTTATCATGGCATCATATGCAAGAAGAAGCTAAATTTAACAAAGTTAAGTCCAGGAAGGCAGATAAGGCCTCCGTTGATCAAGTTATGAAAGTAACTTGTCCTCATTTTTGGTAAGAAGTATCGCATGTTCTTAATATTGCTTTCTTATTTCTGAAAGAATCGCCTAAGTTTATAATTTAAAACCCAAGATCAGAGATTTTGCAAGCCAAGGAATGGTTAGGATGAAATGCATTCAGTGAGTTTGACTGGATTAATACATATAGAAAAAATAGTATTTTATATTTTAATATCTTGTTTGCATAGGTTTGCTGTTCAATAAAAAATCTTTACATAATCAGGGCAATCGAATGCAATCACTTTTTTACCTTAACATGGTGAGTGACCTAATCAATTTTAAATCATATAACTGAGAAAATCTGAACATGAGAGATCAAACTATCTTTCTATACTGTAGGCAAAAAATGGCCAAGTAGAGACACTGTGGTAAGGGAAAACACAGTACTGGAATCCATTGAAACAAGAAGGTTACATTGAAAGGACTTTACCATTTTACTGATGGGTTGAAAACTAACCTAAGATTATCCACTTCAGATGAAATCAACACTGAGCATCCCAGGCAGCAAGTCCTTTACTGCTTTTATAAAATCTCACCCTATAAAACAGTTATCGTTTTTTGAATATTTTACTGTGGAAGTTCATTTAAAATAATCCTTGAAAGGACATTTCTTTTCTTTTCTTTCTTTCTTTCTTTTTTTTTTGAGGAGTTCTTTATTATTATTAAAGTGGTAAGAGCACTAGCAGCTGCAGGAACCACTTAAATAGAGGTTCAAATGCCCTGTTCCAGATAGGACAAGATTTTTTTAAATTTAATTTAATTTAATTTAATTTTATTTTATTTTATTTTAATTTTATTTTTTAAAAAGATTTTATTTATTTATTTGACAGGAAGAGAGAGACAGCGAGAGAGGGAACACAAGCAGGGGGAGTGGGAGAGGGAGAGGGAGAGGCAGGCATCCCACGGAGCAGGGAGCCCCATGTGGAGCTCAATCCCAGGACCCTGGGATCATGACCTGAGCTGAAGGCAGACACTTAAGGCCTGAGCCACCCAGGCGCCCTGAGGACAATTTTTGGTATTTATTTTTTTTAAAGATTTTATTTATTTATTTGAGAGAGAGAGAGAGCATAGAGGGAGAGTGGGAGGGAGAAACAGACTCCCCGCTGAGCAGAGAGCCCCATGAGGGGTTTGATCCCAGGACTCTGAGATCATGACCTGAGCCGAAGGTAGCCCCTTAACTGGCTGAGTCACCCAGGCGCCCCAGTATTTCTTTATTTGTTTTTAAAGATTTTATTTATTTATTTGAGAGAGAGAGAGGCGGTGTGGGGGGAAGGGCAGAGGGAGAGGGAGAAGCACGCTCCCCCGGAGCGGGGAGCCGGGCCTTGGGCTCCACCCAGAGCCTGGGGCTTGATCTGGAGTTCCATTTGGGGCTGGATACCAGAAACTTGAAATCAGAACCCAGCCAAAGGAAGCCACTTAACCCACTGAGCCACCCAGGTGCCCTAAGATTTTAGCATTTAATACACAGAGTAGATTGATATGATTTCCTGTGGGGTTTCTTTAAAATATTCAATAGCCGTTATGATTCAACAAAGTATTATTGACATGAAACTAATAAAGTGGGATTTTTATCTTTCTTTGCGCTTCCCCCTCATTCTTGTCTAAGAATATGAGATAACTTAAAGATAACCAGAATTCAACTGGAAAATGCTTGCAGAAGAGACAATATGGTCCACTCATGTGGAAACCCAATTTCCCTTCTTGAAATTGTAAACTTTCTAATGTGGCATCTAGCTGCAGAATGGTATGGGATAGCAAAAGGAAAAAAAAATGGTGCTTCACTGATAGTGAAATTATTCTGATCAAAGCTATACCATGTATCACTTGTAAAAACAAATTATTCAATAGTCAGATAAGCCAAGATCAAGAATAACTAAATAATCCTCACGTTTTCATTTAAAAAAATTAAATAATAATAAAAACCTACATTGGCTCATCATAAAAATAATCATTGGCAGAAATTTTCCAATTTATTTGACAAGATTTACTAAATTCTTCTTTCTTCTGGTACAAAGAGATGTGAAATATTCTTTAGGAGTGAACACTTAATGCAAAGTATTTCTTCAGGTAGGGAAGAGTAGATGCAAGGTTTAAGAGCTCTTCACTTCTGGAAAGTGGCAGCTTGAAGATTCACTAACATTCCTCAGCTGTTTAATGCCTTTTTCATGCTGCTCATGTGCAAGCGAGCACGCGAGAACACGTGCGGGGACACGCACGCACACACACATGCATACACACACACACAAGCACTATACTCTGTTAATGACAAATTGTTGCTGTTTCTGTTTGAACTGATTAAGATATATTTTTTAAAAATAGGCTTTTGGCTTTTGAAATGGCACCCGTAATACCAAAGTGACATAACACTGCACTTCTGTAATTCAAATGGGATGCCATTGAGGCAAGGGAAGCAAGTGCCTCTGTGCAATTTTCCTCCTTTTTTTGTGAGTTAAGCAGATTTACTCTTTAACGGTGGAGCTTCAGCGGATGATTATGACATCAAAGTGTGACAGACAGTGATTATGTACTGCAGGGAGAAAAGGCGGTTAAAAAGAGACAATTCATTCCCATAGCTTAAAGGGACAATTTCCTTGGCCAAAAGTGAAATAAACTCTCTTGCCAGGCTTCTTTTTAAAAGAAACGAGAGTGGAGGCTTAGTTTGTTTCGTTTGATTTTTCATTTCCTTTCATATTTTGAATCAGTCTCCCTTCATACTCAAGTACCTTTCCCATCACACTCACTGACCGTCTGCATATCCTATGGGATCTGTTTTTTGACCCAATTATGTGGTGGATTTGAGTATTTTTATCAGCAGATTTCTCAATATCAGGAGCTTTTACTTTAATGAAACTGACATCTGGTGTTTTAGCCTTTTTTTTTTTCCAACTCAGCTATAATCTTTCTCAATTTGTGACCTCCCTTTGGTTTTAATAATGCTGTGGGAAACTGTACATGCAGCGTTATTCAGTCAGATCTTCGAGCATTTATTAGAAAGATGAAAAATTTGTCATTACTTGCTTATTATATATTTAATTTTACTGTTTCTAATTCTTGGCCCACTCAAATAACCTTTTCTCAAAGATAATAATTACATGAGCTAAACATTATATCTTATGTTACTGAATTTAACAAAAACCAAAAGTAATTTACCATATTTAATTTGTAGTTTAGTTAGCAAAACCTCCGTGATTATTAGACAGATGCACTGCTCTAAACACAAAACTAATGTATAATATCTGAGATTTCAAAATGAATATTAATATAATTATTGTGACATTTTAAATGATAATTTAAATATTCAACTCGGTTTTCTCTTGAAAAAAATTGTCAGTCCTTTTTATGGCATGTGAATTGTTTTTAAATATACTCTTAGAGACCTATACATCTTTTTATTATGCTTCCTATATACTGAAAACTATACATTATTTAAACATATGAACATCTTTACTATTAGATTTACTCTCATAATGATACTAAGAAAAGGAACAATGAACAGAATGGCCATAGTATGTTTATTCAGAGCAGCAATTTGTTTTATTTTGTGAATTGGGAGTCACCTAAGTAGAATTTGTAACAAAGTTCTGTTGAGGTGTCCATAAATTTTCTACTTGGGAAAGGAAACAAGCTATATAGAGTATATTCAAAATGTGGACAGTTACTATTAAAAATATTTGAAAATAAATTAAAACTTAATAACACAAAAATAGATAATATTAACAATATTTTGTATGGATGGAATTTCTAGCAAATGCATTTTTGTATTATATTCCCATATACTGAAATTTGAATTCCATAGAAACAGAGTGTGCTGCAAAAGCATATTGTAATATCAAGAGCAAGTATTAAATAAAGAGATTCTTAATCCTATTATTTTACTATCCAAAAACACCCAACTAATAGTTTGTCACATATTCCACAATCTTCTCTCCTTATGTGTTGTGTTTTAAAATATTTATCATGCTGCTGCTCTTGTTGCTGTTTTTGTTTTATTTTTATATTTAAAACACTGTGCCCTTAATTTAGACTAGCACCCACTTACATATTTGCTATCCATTTTAATACCTCTATGCCAATGATTTCAATATTGTGTGACACAGTGTTACCTGCCTAAACACAATGCTGAAGAATTATCACTTGTTTGTTATATGGTCTACCTTGTCTGTCTGCCTCTCTGTCTGTCTTCTGTCTATTTTAATGGAATAGGAATCTACCCATAGGGAAGAAGATACATAGGCATATATACCAAATGGTAAGAAACATTGTGTTATGGTTTAATTGGCAGTTTTTCCCCTTCTCAGTAGTTCATAAAATAATGGTGCTTCTTAAAACCAGTAACTTTGATGCCACAAGTTGTAGAGTACTTCTCCAAGCTCACTCCAGTAACTCCTCTCATACTACCTGAGCATCTGCAACATTTACCGTTCCAAGTACTCTTCACCCACTTTTGTCTCTCAATGCCTATGCACTGCTCAATAAAATGCTTCTTTCTAATTTCTCCACTTCATATGTTCAATTATTTTTTAAGATCATTTTATTTAAGATCACTTCAAAAGGCACTTTCTTGGTGAAGTTTTTCTCTATTATCACAGAATTATTATTCTGTCCATACTTTAGTTAGCACATAAACTGTGACTTTCTCTCCCTGCCCCCCCCCGAAACTATTATGTACATAGGGAGAGTGAGACAGTCTACTATGACTCTAGTACATATATTTTTTATATGAATCTATTATGTAGTTGATTGTAATCTCCTTGAAAGCAAGGGCTGGGTTCTACGGAATAATGTCATCTCAGAAAGCAGCACAATGCATGGAATGCAAGCTATCAATAAATGATATCTGCTATGTGTTTGGTGAGGCTCAGTAGGTATTATTTGAAATAATAAGGAAATAAAAGTCAATAGTGAATATATCATATATCTTCCAAATATATATTTTACAAACATAGTTTAACAAGTTAGTTAACGTGACAGTGTTGAGGCTAATACTAGGAATTTTTTCTGGCTCTATTACCCATTTATACCCATTATGCACAAACAATGTTCTTGGTTATTGCTAAGACTCCAGAAGATTCTGCATGGATTAGGGCAATTTACCCTCACTATGTGAAAAAATCAGTCCTTGTTGATGGAAGGTTAAAATCTGTCCAATTTCCAAAATTATCACATGCAGTAAAATAACATGTTTATATTAATATATTGATAATACATATTTTCAAATAATAACAAAAAATAACTTATATGTATAACATTTTTATCTTTATCTTCCTTTACTAGTTTTCAAAAATATTTGCAAGATTAAGACATTTAGGCTATAAAGCCATTTAAGCCTTTTGCTTTTACTGTCTCCTCAAACATTAACGAGACAAACATGAAGGCAATATATGGGCAAACATGAAGGCAAACATGAAGAAAATATATATGAACTTAACATTTGCTTGAATATTATAGTTAAGGTACCAAACCGTATGGGTAAGAATTGTTTTTAAAGACTGATTGTGCTTAAAGTGGAACATTAGCTTGATCATAATAGGACATCCAAGTTGTTTGTTGTATCCTTATTTATCTACATTTTTGCTGTATGCTTTTGGTAGCAATTAATCTCCAAAAGCATTTTACAACACTACCCAAAAATGTTATTCAAATACTTTCCTCTCTTTTCATCCCCATTTCTTTGATAAAATATTTCATTTTTCACTCTGATGGCTCATTATTTAACTATGCCTGCTGTACTTAGTAGGGCCTAGCAGTACACCCCCCACCCAATCATCAAATATGGCGAAATGATCAACTGTCGTTGTCTTTGATTTTTCATATTTGAGGCTGTTGATTCTGTTTTAAAATACATTTTAATTTGAAAGAAGTTTTAATAAATCTCACTTCTCCTTTTAGTGTCTGTGTACTATGGGCAGGTGTTTACTACTCTGTGCCTATATTTCCTCATCTGTAAGATTGAAATAATAATAATCATCATCATCACACCTACTTCACAAGACTTTTGTAAGGATTAAGTGGATTAATACATGCAGTATACTTAGGACAGAGTCTATTAATTATTTGAGAGTGACTTTTGAGATTATTGCCATTATTCTACTTGGTTAAGAAGATAATTCCTGACCAAAATATTTTCCATGCATTATTATGCTTTCCCATTTCAAATAAATCAATCTCTTGCATATAGATAAGAAGGATAGGCTTAGCATATAATTCAAACATGGTAGGACAGAAAAGTGAGAAACAAGAAGTAAATTTCAGCTCAGTACGTAAAAAAGCTCTAGTAGAGTCCTCAACTACTTGCTTGAAATTACTTGCTTTGTGAATCAGTTTGCTTTGTGCCTAGACAACTGTCCAGTCACTGAAGGGATTCCTTAGTTTGGTGAGAAGTTGGCTTAGAGGACTCTTATTCTTACCAAAGAGTGGGTATTATTTGAAAGCAGAATAGATGGAGCTAAGTGGGGTAATCTGAGAAATAGATCCTTTATTCATTCCCTGGCATAATGTCTGCAATATTATGTCTCTTTGAATTTTGAGTCCATAGCTGAAATACATATAAAAATAACTCCTCTTATTGTGTATTATTTAAAAATTACCTGACACAAAAAGGCATGTTAAATTCTAGAATATGTGAAATCTCTGAAGAAGGTAAATTGGTGAAGTCCTAAAAACAAATTGTGTCCACTTTTTAATTTGAACCAGTTAAACCTGTTACACCGTCACCAATTCTCACAGTTATGTCACAGAGGAATGCCTGGGTCTCCAGGTGTCTTCCTGTGAGAGGAAATGACTCTCAGCAAAGGTCAATGCTGTTAAGTCAGATGAGTAAGTCACAGGACAGTGAAAGAATACCTCATAAAGATTTCTTCCTGGGAGCATGTACATAAAGCAGCTCCTAATGGGACCACCGTGCTTCTGAAAAGCTTCGGTTTGACCTTGGAGTGTTGGAATGCAATTATACGCAATAATAGTGTTCAATAGAGCTTCATTGTATTGCAATGTGAGAGACCTAGTCATGAAAATGGTAGGGAAAGTGACCTGATTAATTTTATTAATTAAATTTCAAGACTACTCTCAACCTGGCTCCCACTTTGCAAACATATTGTTCACCTTATGGGTTCTTCCAGTCTTGATTATTCATTCAGTCATTGTCATCCCCTGCATTCATCTCCGCCCCATTTTGGAAGTCTCACATGTGCAAATATTGGCATGGTACAGCATGCAACCCAGGTCTTGCCGTGCTCTGGACTGGAGCTCCATCACTAATGAGTTTTTGTTGCTGCTCCTACCAGCCCTTCAGCAGGCTTCTATGGATACCGATCTAGAGCAGCCCAGCATATACTAGCATGGATCCAAATCTTCACATGTTCAGAATCCTCACTGACCTCACTGAGACTTCCATGAAACAGATGCACCAAGTAAATATAGGGAAATAATTTTAAGACACAACTCTCTAAATGGATCACCTTTGTTTTTGCCCTCCATATTTGCATAGATAAAGGTATAGTGGGAGAACACTCAGAGTGAAGTCCTAGGTCTTGACTCACAATTACAGAGTTGTAAGAATGGCCAAGTATTTTTCCATGATCATTTAAGTTTTTAGAGGTATAATTAAAAGGGAAACAGCAGAAAAATAGCTAGAGTGATGATCTGTAAATTTTATAGATGAGTATATATGCTCACTTGTCTATAAAAATATATCAATATGCATCCTGGCTACAGTCCATCTAGAGCTTAAGGAAATTCAGAATAAAGGCAAAAATATCCTATGTAAATTTTTTAAAAAGGTTTTGTTGATGCTAAATGAATTTTAAAAGAATATGATATAGTGTCTTAATTCTGCAGTATTTAAGCGTTGTATTTTTATTCTTTTAAAAATGTAGAATTATAAAGGCATCAAAATTTAAAATCTGTATAACTGGAAGAAAATATAATTTTATGCATTGTTTGGCAACTTTTCAATACTGCAAAACAGGTAAATTCAAATATGAATAAAAGCATTGACTTCACATTATTCTTCGATGTGGGGTAAGACCCTGTCAATATATATATTGCATATATAAGTTGTATCTACAAATGATGAAGCTTTGTATTAATTGAACAGAAAACTTATATTATCATTCAACCATTTCCCTCAAATTAGTTACTGAGGAAAATCAATTCAATAATGAAGCTAAAATACAACATTAGTGCAATTCTCAAATATTTTACTTTAGAGTGAGGTTCTTCTTCTTCTTCTTTTTTTTTTTTTTCTTTTTGTCAGAGAGGGAAAGAGAGCACAAGCAGCGGGAGCAGCAGAGGGAGAGGGAGAAGCAGATTCCCCGCTGAGCAAGGAGCCCGATGCGGGACTTGATCCCAGGACCCTGGAATCATGATCCCAGCCGAAGGCAGATGCTTAACCAACTGAGCCACCCAGGCGTCCAAAGTTTGTATATTCTTATTTTTAAGGCTTGGTTTTAAGTGAAACTATCATTAAAGGAGGATTATTTTTTCCGATTTGAAGGTATGCATTCCTCAAATATAGTAACTTACTTGAAAGTAACATTTACTTAGATATATAATATTGATGACTTTAGTTTTTAAAAAATAACATCATTTTCTAATATTTCCATGTCTTCATTCTTTCATCATGCTGGGCAATATCCTTAGAAATTGGGATAAAACTCACTGATATTTTTTTATTTTAGAAAGAATTTCTAATTATGTAAAATATTTTATTTTTGTTATAAATATGTCTATATTATGTATTGAATATGGATATTTCAATTTAAATAGCACTTTATGTTTCTTAAATTGTTTTACATATAAAAATAATTCTGAGAATCATCACTATTATGCAGTGTTATGAATTGAATATTATCTCCCCAAATTCATCTGTTGCAGCCCTAAACCCCAAAGTTACTGTATTTAGAGACAGAGCCTTTAGGGAAGTAATTAAGGCTAAATAAGATCGTAAGTGCGTGTGGGGGTCCTAATCTGACAGTTTTGATGTTCTTCTAAGAGAAAAAGACATCAGAGAAAACCCCATCGGAGGACACAGCAAGAGGGCAGCATTCTACAAGCCAGGAAGAGAGCCCTCACCGGAAACCACATTTACTGACACCTTTATCGCAGACTGCTAGCTTCCAGGATTTTGAGAAAATAAATGTCTGTTGTTCAAACCACTCAGTCTGCGATATTTTGTTGCAGCTGCCCAAGCTTACTAATACATACGGTCATTACTATTTTTTTTCTTACTGAGGGTCTAAAGTGCACAGAATTGATTGATCATAATTCTTGGTGCTTAACCACTACTATCGGCTGTCCTTTGCCAAGCCATATTTTATTTTATTTATTTGTTTAACTGGACAACTGGACTATTACCAAAAACTTGTATCTGCCAGTGTATTCCTCACCTATATTATCTGCCAACATTCTGATACTTTGTTTAAAGTTCCTTTATGTTCCCTTTTCAGTTTTCTCACTAAGTAATATATTGCTTAGTTTTATTTTACTAAATATTGACTCCTTGAACTCCCTTTTTTTAATCAAAAATATGTTCCCAAGCTTTACTCATACAATTGCTTGCCATTGTGGTTCATTTTCACTATTATATAATATTCCATTTTGTAAATATATCATAATGCATTAATACTTTATTCTGCTAGTGGAAATGTACCTTGTTATCAGTGTTTTTGCTATAATAGCCAATGGGGGCATGAATATTTTTGTACTATATTCTGGTACGTATGTGCCAAAGTCCTCCCGGATATTTTCTCACAAGTTTGTTGCTATGCTGTAAGGTTTGACAATGTTCAGTTTAGTAAGATAATGTTAAGTTCTTTACCAGTTAACACTGCCACAAGTTTAATATGTTTTGTATTATAATTGTGTATTTTACATATGCTTAAGTGAAATCATAAAATTCATATTGTTAAAAGAATAAAATACCGTTGAAAATATAGAAACTATTATACTACTTTGTGAACTTTGCCTTATGCTGCAGGAGATATTTATAATTTTAGGCATATTCTATCATTCCATATATGAAGTGGTATGATAGAATGGTCACAACTAAATACAACATAGTAAAAACAACTAAATACACTTTAAGTATCTCTTTAAAAACTTCTTTTGCCTTGCTTACTAAAAGAAGTTTTACAGATCCTGCCCCACTTAGGAACATGAATATTTCAATTATTATAACATGCAATAATTGGAGGATAGGAAGAAAAGAGGCATGCTACAAGGGGAAACTATTATCAGAGTCCTGAAACACTGATATCTGAAATCATTTAGATGGTAATTTCACAGCCATCTTAACTGGTCAAATCAGTGGATAAAATGATCAGACAAAAGATTTTTCTTTATATATTTTTTTCTTCTATCCAGAATCCATTCACAATTATTGAAGTAAATAATTTATTTACCTGATGGCTTTATAGCACTAACACAGCACTTCTCACAATTCATTCACTAATTCAGTTACTTTCTGACCTTGTAATTTAAGCATTTTTAGCTTATATTTTGTGTCTACCAGATTTTTATCTTGTTTGCTTTATAGTTAGACACAAGTCTATTTTATTACTCTGTAGTTATAATATTTTAAATGTTGCAATGCTTTTTCAAATATTCTTAGTATTAACTTAGAACCAAATTGTTTTAAATGATTAATTAATAAAATTACCAGTGGGTATAGTATTGAAGAAAACAGAGTACCTTACTTGCTTATATAATACAGTAGTGAAAAAAATTAACTAGAGAGCAGGTAAAATTAACTACCCATAGTTTTGCACATCCATATTTTTATTGAAGCAAATTCTGCTCTTAGGTCTTCTGTAGTTGCTTTTCAGAGATTTAGTGAGAAGCAGCTACATAGATCTGTGGGCAGAATTCATTCTGAAATTAATAACTGAACTCACAAGTGAGAGATGGAATGTATTCTACAATAACCATGTACTAGCCTCTTAGACATACTTGTACAAAATTCCTTAGACATATAATTTATTAAGAAAAGCTCTCTTTCAGTTTTCAAGATATTTAGAAATTAATTGAAATTGATAAAGACAACCAGACACAATAGGACTTTGAATGAAATCACTTAAACTAACAAATTGTATTTATGTCAAGATGATTCAAATGGTTATACAATTTTTACTTAAACCCAAATCAGAATCTACAGATGTTTCTATTCCATCTCTAATTGTTGAATTTTCTGTTCTCAATGATCTATTCGTTCCCCAACATCTAAAAAATGCTAAGAATCTGGAAGGCTTTATGCAATCCTAGTTCTCAGAACACAAAACAGGAAACTATCTCAAATGCTCCTAGTTGATCCATCTTTGTGCTCGAAACACAATGCCTCAAAAATCCACCTGCTGGAAGTCGGGTGGTGTATGCAAAGGGATGTCATGGTAATTTGAAAACTGTTGAATACAGAACAGAAGCTTTTCCTGCCCTCAAACTCACCACACTGGTTTGTCTGGCTCACTACATGCCAAAACTTTTGATTGATGTGCTCACTTCAGTCACGGGTAATTTTAACTCATATATTAAGTAGCTGCTGTTTCCACTCCATTATCGTTCCTTGTGTGGGGCAAATCAGAGTTCTGGTTTTGTCTGTATTGGGCTGACCCAGAGCCATAGTGTGCTTTTGTTTGGATTTAAGTAGGAGGCAAGCTAATATTTCAAAACTAGCAAACTTCTACGATCTTTGCTTTTCTTAATTGTAGGGATCCCTGTGGTAAAGAGCTTTTTATGTCTGCCACATAGTTCTTTAGGAGCCCCAAGGAAGCCAGAAATGTCGTTAACGGCTTTCTAAATACATAGACATTCTTTTGAAATGTAGGAGATTTAAGTGGATTAATTCAATATAACCAACTGTGGCAGCATTTTCCCCTTTTATCTGTTTGTATTTGTGGAAGACAATACATCCTAACAGTAATTTTTGGTTGTGTATCTCAGGATCTGCAGCAGATCTGGAGACAGAGAATATTTTTATTCATCACCATCTGAGAGTCCACTGGTTGTACAGAATACTGACTCTAATAGAAATGACCATATAAATGGTAGATTAAGATGTACATTTCCATTAAATTCCAGAGTTAATATTAATTCACATCAGTCTGCATGGAAAATAATATAAAAAGAATTCATTCCTATCAATAACCTTCACCTGTCTTCAAAAAAGTTACCTACTAATTATAATAGAATTAAAACTTAAAGTTAAACCAAACAAGTCATTTATTATTATTATTATTATTATAATTCAAAAATACAATTTACACTGGGACACATCCCTTGCTCCCAAGAAATTGAATAATATTTCTGAAATGAAATAAAATTTGTTAAAATGATAAAAAAAAATAATTTTTGGTAAATCCTAGGGAATGTGAACTCTGTTAAATATGCCAATATTCACAACAGAAACTTTGTAATATGTAATATAGATTGTATTCAAGAAATGCCTAATATATATGCAAGGAAAACAAGTCTGACAGGGCGAAATAGTCAATATTTTACAAATTGCTCAGAAGAAAGATAAAAATTAGCCTAAAGTACTAGTCCAGAGGTATATAAAAAGCCCCTTTCTTATATATTCTTTTTTTTGAATATAACTAGTTGGTATAAGAGTACATGCCAAGCCCAACAACCTCCCAGTCAAATCCCCTTCCATTTGAACCAAATAAAATGAAATTGCCCATGGAATGAAAGGTTGTAAATATTACATTATTTTAACTCATGAGACTCTTAAGTCTAAGCTACACAATCGAAATTATAGGAGGTTTGGGAATTATCTAGTTTTAGATGCTAGTCTGGAGAAAACAGGCAAAATGAATGTTTTTCCAAAAAGTTGGGCAGATATCAATGTATTTAGTTTATTTTAAAGCTTGTATTACCCAGAAAGATACTAATGTAGATTTTGAAATAAGGTTATTTACTATTTTAAAATTCTTAGTTGTAAATAAGAAGTTATAAAGGGGGTCAACTAACTAAGGACCATGGCCCAAATCTAGCTTGATTCTTGTTCTTGTAAATAAAGTTTTATTTGAACACAGGCATGTCTGTTGATGTTTATATTGTCCATGGCTCCTTTCCTGCTATAAAGGCAGAGTTGAGTAGTTGAGACCGAGATGGTATGGCTTGTAAAAACTAAAATATTTACGATCTAATCCTTTAAAAAAAAAGTTTGCTAATGCCTGATTTAGAATAAATATTTCATGTTAAAGACAAAGGCCATAAATAATAAAGTTTGAATATTTTAAAATATTTGAATATTTGCAAATATGGAACTAAAGTAAGAATATAATAAAATAATTGGAAATGTATTCCTATACTCATTGTTTCAACATAATTATCATCTCATACTTACAATAATGTACTCAATATTACATGTAACATGCCCAGAGGAGTTATTCACAGCTTTCAAGGAAAAATAGATAATATATAAAATACAAATTCCAGGCACTATGTGTGGTTTATTCATATATTTCTTCATATATATTATAGTGGGGAAAAAAAAAGATTTTAAAAAGTTTCCATTTCCTAATCATTAGTTTTTATTTGATAAAAGTAAAATAACTCAACCTTTAACAAAAATTCCTGGTGAGTTTTTATGATGAATTCTAATTTCCCAAAGCTCTAGCACAAGCCATAAAAAAGTCACGGTTTTCTCTCCTATGAAACACAGCATGCATATGATTATAGCTCAATTAAGAAACTGGAAACACTCAGATGAGGTACTCCACTTGCACGCTCTGGGTGGCTGAGTCAGACAAGCATTGCTGGAAGAAGGTGACTCCATTAGCGCTCTCTAAAGAAGCCATCAACTAAGCAGCCATTACGTGTTTTGTGTCCCGAAGTCAAAGGGGTGGCGTTTCCTTTCTTAAACACCCTTCAATATTTAATGACTTCTTACTGAAAATTTGACATTTATTCATTATATTTTGATTGTAATAGAGGATGAGAGATAAGTTTATCTGGAGATAAATGAGGAGAACACAGGAGAAAACATAGTATATTTACTGAAATAAAGAAATTGAACATAAATAGAACCAGATGATCCAAGGGAAAAAAAATCATAAAGGTTAACAATATTTCACTGGCTTCCTGAATTCTATCCTGGCCTTTTCTGGTTATTTACTTTTAAATTTTACTTCAAGACTTTGCTACCTTCTACTAGCGCTTCTAAAAATATGAGGCACAGGGATTACTTAGGGATCTTATTAAAATGCAGATTCTGATTCAATAGGTCCTCACCTAGGCCTAATGATCTGTATTTCTAGCAATATCCCAGGAGACTGTTGTTTTTGGTTCCAGAGCACACTCTAAATAGGAAGACCTTAGATCACACAAATAAGGACTAAAAATTAGGGTATTAGAAAAAAGGCAAATGCATTTTTCCTGAGGAGAATTTGGTTGTTATTTCATTACTTTTGTACAAACAGCTCAAAAAAAAATGAATAAAAGCTGACAAAATTTAGTTCAAAAAGGACTTTTCTACAGATATTTTTAGTAGGAAGACATAAAAATATCCTTCCATGTCCACAAATATCATTCTACTTCACTCTTAAAATGTTTCTGGATTGCAATAAATCTAAGTATATTTTCAGGATTACTCGAAATAAATATAGATGAGAAAAATATTATCAGTTATCTCTCTAAGTAAGCTTTATAGTTTTCATATGTTCTTTTAAATACATAATTGATTTTGAATATTCTTCTTACTCAGGAGTGGAAAATAGTAAATTAAACTATTTCATATATTTCCTTTCACTGATATATATATTTATACATATGTGCATATTAACATAGAACAGTTCTTTTTTTTCTATTAATTCAATGTATGGTTATCAAAAGAGAATCTAGTTCTTGAAAAATAACAAATCTAAATAAACAGATCTAAATAAATAAAGACCAGATCCAAGTAAACAGATAAAAATATTCTTTATACTTTACTTATTTTTTTAAAGATTTTATTTATTTATTTGAGAGAGAGAATGAGAGATAGAGAGCACGAGAGGGAAGAGGGTCAGAGGGAGAAGCAGACTCCCTGCTGAGCAGGGAGCCCGATGTGGGACCCGATCCCGGGACTCCAGGATCATGACCTGAGCCGAAGGCAGTCGCTTAACCAACTGAACCACCCAGGCGCCCTTCTTTATACTTTAAACATTTTAAAAAAATAATCAAACCTTACAAAACATGATGTAATATAGTATATATTGTGAAATAAAACTATTTCCTAAAACATATACATATACTTTGTGATGTAGACACTCCTTGGTAGTATTTACATCTAAAAGTGCCAGGCATTATCAGAAATTCACTACAGAAAGTGCAAAGTAGAATTAAAATTATTATTATGATTCTTAAAATATTAACAATTTGCACTGAGTATCACAAAATCCATATGGCAACAGACACTATATATATCTAACCTTTATTTTATTTTAAGTAAGAAATTCCAAGAAAAAGACAGGTTATAGATTTTCCATGAATTACATAGCTATATGGGAAGGAAGTGGCAGAGTTTCAAGAAATTCCTTTATAAATGTTGTTGAACTTCTTCAAAGCCATAAACAGGAGATAAAGAACATTATTAAACTTCACAGGAGGAAGTAAGAAATCCACTTAGCCTGTTGCTAATCTCCTAAAATTCTTCCAATGAACACTGATAAAGATATAAAATCTGGGATTATCTAATATTTTTCTTCTACTCTTCTTAATTCTCTCCATTGATTTAAGCCCTAGGAGAATTGGAATACTTGGAGATACAAATAGAGAAAAAGTATTCTGAAATCCCAGATACCTTTGACATTCAAAAACAATGCATCTTGAGATCTTCATATGTTCTTAATATCATGAGAGCAAATAATTTTCCCAATAATTACATTAATATAGAACTGAAAAAAAGAAAGTAATTCACTTGGAGCACCAATGATTCTGCAAATGCAGACTTAAAGTTAAATAGCTTTTTAAGTAAAGTTAGCCACTTAACATAAACTTTTTAGTATTTAAAGAAATGATCAGGAACTGACTGCAATCTTCTTTCACACTTCTTATTTTCTAACAAAGAAACATTTTTTTAGATATTTTCAGTTTTCTTCTTAACAACATTGCTGGATATTTGCTTTTGTATATATGTGAAATATATATATGTCATATACATATATGACAGCAAAATATTTGTTAAATGCTGATTACTTGTCTGCTCATACTCTGTATTGTCTCACTGCCTCTTGTGAACAAATCAATTCATATACTAAACTCCTTTCTTTCCAGTAGCACAAATGTTCATCTGTTTCTTAAAAATAAACATTTAAGAAAATATTTCACTGTTCTTTGTTCTTTAATATACCTCTATTTCAACATTAGTGATCTTCTAAACTATTTGCTTTCCTTTACACGTGCCCTTCATATCAAAGCATGTATTCCTTGGAGAATTAAGGCATATGCAAAAAAGATATTTTCTCTTCTGAATCAATCAACTCTGACTCATTACTCTGAAATCTTCACATGTGTCAAAAGCATTACCTTCATGTATCAGCTAAAAAGGTAAAAGAGGAGATGTTAATTTTACATTTCTAATATGAAGGAAAAACATTTAATTGGCTCTAAAGTATATAAAAGAAAAAATTCATAACCTCCATACATATATAGCTATTTTAGCTTAATACGATATGATTTGGAAGTAGACTGCAGAAAGCCTCCAAGTAGCTCTATGAGAAGCAATTGAATTAATTTATTACAATCAGACAATCTGAAAGATGCGAGCAAAGATGAGGGGTTTCCTTTAACACATTGCATTGTTTCTACCAAAGCTTTTGCTTTGATCTCTTCTGATGACAAAAGAACTACTTTGGAATCAGAATATAATACAGATGTCAGAGATGATTGATGGAGTGAGAGTGGAGGCGGGGGAGAGGTTTACAGGGCTAAGCCATTAGACACACCAAGTGTGTATATGTGCTGGTATCATTTTATGTTTGTTGTTGTCTCTATTGTTTCCCCTTTTCCTGTTGGCCTTCCTGTTAACTACAGTTTACATAGGATTCCTTATACTTTGACTCTTGGTCCTGGCTGGCTGTTCTTTTTATAGGCAACTACCATGAATTATTTTTTTCAGTTACAATACCATGAAGTGTTATTGTAAAAATTCTTACCACACCCCTTTTGCTCTCAGGAGATGCCTTTTTGCCTTTTCCTGTGTTTGCTGTTTGTTGGATGGTTTGTTTCCTACCTCCAAAACAAACTGGAGAGAACTTTCAGCTCCAAGTTAGTACTGAAATAGAACTTTTTTTTTTTGTAAAAACATACTCTCTTCAGCAACTTTCAAAATTCTCCTTCCACACAGTGTCCTAGTGAAAAACCTAAGTTTAATAAAGTTTAATACTTTTGACCTGATTTCTTTGAAAAACTTGCTAGATATTTTCATATGCAAAGAAAGAAAACAAGATGATCTGAACTTGTCCAAGGAGAGTTCTCTACTGGCAGCACAGTGCCCCCTAAAGTTATCCTTGAGAGAAAATACCACAATCTCAAAATGAATTATATATTACTTAACAAAATATTATCACTTGACTTTATTTTACCAGATAGGTAAACGTTCCATCAAAAAGTAGTACAATTCATACAAGAAATGATACAAAATTTTTGTTTTATGTCAATAATAAATTTAATCACAAATGAAATGTCCTTTTATCTGAGTTTCCATTTTATGCTATTGAAAAACTAATAATAAAGTAAAATATGTTAAGGCTGAGGACTCAGTTAAATGTTTATTCTGATTACAAAATATGGTGTGTCAAAAACATCCTGATAATTTTGGAATCTGAATGGAATACATTTGTTGAAAGAGGGCAGAATAATTTTCAAATGTAAGTTTGCATTTAATAAAATATAAAGCAATGTCTGTGTCTCAGAGCAGTAATTGAACAATCAACAAATATGGGGAAGGTATTCAAAGAGAATGTATACAAATATTATTAATAAGCTATGGTCTTATTACTATATTGCATATATTTGTAAATTTTAAAGTACACTAACTACGTAAGTTATTGAGTTGATGTTATGAAAGTAAAAATAAACTCAGTTTGATGAGTCAAAACAAACCAGCTATTGCATTTATCTTTCTTATAAATCAATTTTCTTTAAAAAAAATTTCAAATCTCCCATATTTTAGAGCAAACAGTAAGTTCATATCAACACCCACATATACTACAAAATATGCTGTCTGAAAGGTATTATAAGATATACAGTTAGTTTATATATATTTGTTTTGCTTAAAATATAAGTTTTTAATATGTTTTTTAAAACATAATTTTTCTTATTTGCTTCTGGTGGAGGCATAGGCACAATCATGATGCTGAGATATACAAGTTGGCAACAGAAATTGAACTTGCTCTTACTGGGTTCATTCCTGTTTCTGCTGTAACTTCTTCTGTTTACAATTTGAAGTAAACTTGTCAAGATGAGAGGAGCTAAATTGCAAAATGATTACCCAAGTTAAAGTTTTAATGTCTCCTTAGGATTAGAAATTTATTCAGTGATAATCATACAGACTAAGTGTAATAAGTAAATCTTAAACATCAGTTTTTACTATGGCTGCAACATTTTGTTTGTCGTCAACACTCAAAGGCAAAGCACCATAAAAGTCATCGAAACTATATACTGGAGCAAATGCAGACTATAGCCAAGCCAGGTGTCATTTTTCCATAACCTTTATACTCACTGATCTTACCTTACCAGCTAGAGAGGGAATAGAAATAGCACTAATTCTTACATTATACAATGCTTTCGGTAAAGTTATAAGCAGTGGGAATAGGCAAAGGTGTCAAGCCCCACTTTTGTAGATAGAGTATGCATTTTTTGGAGAGCAAAAAGCAACCAAATCCAGTTAATTTGGGAAAATCTGCTGAGTTTCAATTAAATTATTCCCAGGTCAGTCCATCGCTGGATGTAGGCATGCAAACTTCTTTTTTGGGTCTTGCATGTAAAAGGAGGAAAATATGTATTTGATGAGTACTTATAACTGCCTCTCCCTGTAATTCTATGTATGACTTAATTTAATTCTCACAATAACCTTGTGAATATGTATTATTATTCCCATTTTTGACAGTCTGAGCAATCTGAGGCTTTCTCCAAACTGCCTGATGTCAGACTGCTAATAAATAGTAAATTTAGAATTAAAATCTCTTTTCAGGGCGCCTGGTGGCTCAGTCTGTTAATGTTGCCTTCAGCTCATGTCATGATCCCAGCATCCGGCTCCTTGCTGGGTGGGGAGCCTTCTTCTCCCTCTCCCTTGACTTGCCACTCCCTCTGCTTGAGCTCTCTCTCTTTCTGTCAAATAAATAAAAAAAAATCTTTAAAAAATAAAAATAAAAATAAAATAAAATAAAATTCCTTTTTTTACTTCAGAGATAATGCTCTTTACAATTCATCACAAGGGCCAGTGGATGACTGGAAATGGCTCAGAACTATAGAAACCTATTGCCAGAAGAGTGGATCTGGACATTTGCCCTAACATCAAACCATTTGTAGGATGATATTTTATGAATACATCTAGTTCGTTTTGGAAGTTCTGTGTAGTTATAGATCTCTATGTCTGTAGATCTATCATCTATCTATCTATCTATCAATCATCTATCTCTCTATCATCTATCTATCTATCATCTATTTTCTATCTATCTGTCTAAAAATATTGAGGACCTATTCTTGATTCTTCTAAACCTAATTAATGATGTTATCACATTTCTTGTTTTTAATTTATAGACTGTTTCCTTAATATTTGTCATGAAACAGATAATAGAAAACAGTTAAACTTTTTTCAATGTATCTCATTTCTACTACTCCCCTGAAAAAGATACAGTCCTGTTTATTATCATTATTCATCATAGTCTTTGTGGAAATATTTTCAACTTAGAAGAAAAGATAATGGCTAATTTTTAGTTATATCCAGCTTTCTATGATCTCAGAACATGTTCATCAGTTCGTTTTTTTAGGCTCCTAAAATTTAAGTGAAACAAAAAAATTTTTATAATATTGCCAACTTCAGAAAGTTTTAAATTTATGTTTATAAAATAAGTATATCCCTAATTGACACAGTGGCCCTTTTTAAAATAGAGAAATGTTGAAACAATTACCTGTGTGCTTTTTGATAAAATTCTGCCATAGTAATATAATTCCCTAAATATATTTATATCCTAAAAAAGCATGTAGAGAAAAATATGTATGTAATGTTAAATTCATAAAATTAGTCTGATTTTAAGTGCACACTGTTAGTTAACAGCAAGGGTAGTTTTAAATGTAAATCCTAAAATGACGCGATTGAGCCTAATGACCTGTTTTGACAATCCTAAATCTGCATATTTAATTTGCATGACCGGAAATACATCTAAATAGGATCTCCATTATTTAATTGGAGTGAAAGAGTTTTATTGAAGAAAAGTAAATTGCAGAAATCATATATTTATTTTCTTTCATTAAAAGGTGACCCGGAATTATAGAAAAGCTCCTTATCATTAATATAATTGTTGAAGCAGAAAGCAGTTAACCAAAAATCATGCTCCTTTCCACTCTTTATAATGACTGATATAACTTCCTTTAATGCTTCCTGTCCTTATCCTGAAGGAAGTCTCCAGGTTGGCAAGAACTTGGTAACTTTGTTTTCCTCTCTGAGCTTATGTTTCAGATAGTCCTTCACTGAGCCCACACAGGGTGCAGTGTCTGCCCTCTAGCCCACTTTTACCCCCTCAAATCTTTGATCCCTGGATTATTTACAGTTAATGATTTCTTTCATGTTCAAAATAATTCTTCTCAGAGTGATTATATACTAGCAAAATTTTCTCAGTATCTTCTTTTTAATGATGTATATGTATATATTTTTCATTAAGTGTTGCCCTTTTCAAAGGGACTATTTCCCAGAAGGTACTTTAGAAATAATCTCACAAGCAGCATACAAGAAGGCAGAATGATTTTTAGAGATTGCAAAGAGCTATGAAGAAAGACATCAGTAAAAAGACCTTCTATCTTGAGAGCCAATTTGGAAAATATTCTTAAATGTAAATTAAATAAGTATAATGTAGGCATAGCAAGTTAATCAACCTGTGATATTGCTCTGCTATAACAAGTAGTCTCAATAGATCCTATAAATGAATCTTCTTTTAACTATCTCAATTTACTACTTCTTACAGTAGAAAAGGAATTATATATACATGTATAAATCTGGCCAAAAATCACAGACAATTCCAAATATACAGAATTGAGATTTTTTTCCTCCTTTGTTGGAAAACATACATGCACACACTACATATGGAAAAACCTCTGGCATATAAAAATCTGACAATAATCTTCTATAGTTATTAATGACTTTAGGTATTATTCTTTATTCTTCGAACAAGATTTTTTTCTCAAAAATTTTGGCCATGTAGAGAATATCTTTAAGGAAAAATTCCTTGGCAAAAGAAATAAACATGGGGTGCCTGGGTGGCTCAGTTGGTAAAGTGACTGCCTTCGGCTCAGGTCATGATCCTGGAGTCCCAGGATCTAGTCCCACATCGGGCTCCCTGCTCGGCAGGGTGTCTGCTTCTCCCTCTGACCCTCCCCCCTCTCATGTGCTTTCTCTCTCAAATAAATAAATAAAATCTTTAAAAAAATAAACATGAATTAAAGCATATACATCATTAATCTAACATCATTTAGGAGATTATGTTAAATGAAATATAAGAAGCTTGTCAAACTTCAATATCAACAGAGAAAATGTTACTGTTATCTTTTGATATATGTTGATTGTTCCCTGCAGAAATCACATTTATTACACACTTACCAACTTCTTTGTGCATTGCTGAAAATGCTAGTTTAGGATTTTTCTGTTTTGATATGCAAAACTTTTTGCTTGTTTTGAGCCCTTTTAAAAACATGCAATGATTTTTTTGAACATGATATAGCAACAGTACAGAAGCTTAGATTTCTTTAGTTCAAAAATGAAGAATTGTGATTTTAAAGTACGTTTTGTGTTTTTTTTCACGTGATTTCAGACACAGGTACATTTTGCTAAAACATTACCAAATGAAAACATGAAAACTTCATCTGAGCTACAAATTTACAAGGTCAATTAGATTTGCACATAAAGTATTTTGGTAAATGCTAGCAGATTTAACATGGTCGAGCTTCATATTTTCTAATGATGAAAAAAATGTTTGAAAAGAACATATTTTTAAACTTAAGGAAACCAATCCAATCAAAAATTATTTTTATTAATGATTGAGTCACTTACATTTCCTTTAAATTATGAAATTGCAAACAGCATTAGTTAAAGTCTGTCAGTTAATCACTTAGAGTAATTACTTGTCACTATAAAGAATTATGAATATCTTGGTGAAAAAGGAAGGAATTTTCATTGGAATTTAGAATTTTTAAATATACCATTTAGTGATTTCACTTCCTATAAGTACACATCCAGCAGTCTGGGTGGTGAATGCATCTGTGATGATTGCACATGTGTGGGTCCATGAACTCCATGAGAACTCTCCCTTAAGAATGCACGATGAAGTACTGAAACATCACCAGGTGAGCAGCCAATGGCAGTATGATTCATGGTTAATATTTCACCTTGGTCAGACACCTTTAAAATTAGTGAAATCCTCTGTTATAATTAGTTTCTATGAATAGTAACTTTCTATTAGAGAAGAGTTTTCCCTTGAAATATTACTTTACATTCATTAAAAAGCATTCTCCTATCTTTTCAAAGACTAATGCCTGGAACTAGATTTGCCTTTAAAAATATGTTTCTTTCAGAACAGATATTTTCTGTCCCTTTTTCTACTAAAGAGTAAATGCTCAACATTAAAGTTTACCCTTCACTGATTTATTTCTTATTTATGTATGTGTGTATAAATTATACATGCATAATTTTTGTATATATAATGATTTCTTTTGTTAACTATTTCCATTTTGTTTGACATTTATTGTACTTAATCAACAATACATCCATAGTCAATGTCTTTTATGACATTAATTTATTGTATAAAGAAATTACCATATAAAATCATGCAGACAAGAAATAAAGTTAACATCTGTTATCTTTCCCCTTACATTTTATTAGAATGCATGCTTTCTAATTATGGCAAGCAAATTTAGCTAGCTAAATAGTTACTTTACTGAGAGATTTTGTTTCTGTATGTTTTTCTGAATTAGCACCATTTCCTTTTTATAATAAAAATGTAACAACCAATTATTTTTTACAGTGATAACTTTTTCCAATTTTGTAAAAAAAAAAAGAAATTTAAGTTTGCCAACCTAAAATGAAAGCTATTTTGTGCATATGAAAGCATTCACATACGACATAGCTTTTTAAAAATATTTTTTAAAGATTTTTATTTATTTACTTGACAGAGAGACACAGTGAGAGAGGGAACACAAGCAGGGGGAGTGGGAGAGGGAGAAGGAGAAGCAGGCTTCCGACTGAGCAGGTAGCCTGATGCAGGGCTCAATCCCAGGACCCTGGGATAATGACCTGAGCTGAAGGCAGACGCTTAACGACTGAGCCACCCAGGCGCCTATGACATAGCTTTTCTAATAGTTTTGTCTTATGATTCTTTTTTTGCATTTTTAATATACATTTTCATGTTTTATGAATGACTTCATGATTTTAATAGTTGCCGGAGATTCCATGAGTTCAGGGCAATCTAACCTAATTATTAATTTGTTTTGGATAGTTAGGTTATTTTAATTTACTTAGTTTTATAACATTTATGTTTCCTTCATTGCATATATCAATGAAGCAAATTTATTTATGCAGTAGTCTTCATTACCTTTGAAAAATAATATTTATTTCTCTGAGATAAATTCCAGAAAGTAGCATACTTAATGTGAACATGATCACTGAAAATATTTTTGTTACAGTTTTTCAAGCAATGAATAATATATTTTATCAAATTCAGTAGTTTACTGGTATGGAATGAGATAACAAATCTATTTTCATATGTATTAAATAATCTTTCTAAATAATTCTTTTTTTAAAGATTTTATTTATTTATTTGACAGAGAGAGAGACAGCGAGAGAGAGAACGCAAGCAGGGGGAGTGGGAGAGGGAGAAGCAGGGAGCCCGATGCGGGGCTTGATCCCAGGACCCTGGGATCATGACCTGAGCCGAAGGCAGACGTTTAACAACTGAGCCAACCAGGTGCCCCAAACTAATTCTTAATAAAAATATATCCCCAACCTGTTCATTTCTTTTTCTTATTAAATTATTTTTATATAGAAAATTTGAAGTATAATCATATCAGTGCATTCCTGTATGATTTTTTAAAATTTAAATCTCTATAGAGTTTCGAATTATTATATGAACTGATAAATATTCCATTTCCATATACTATGTTTTTGTGTATTCTTATATGCAATTTATTGATTCATCAGGATTCTATATTAATATTTTGCTCCTTTAATTGTTTCTAGGCAGATAACATCACATTGTATATTCACAAAAGAGTATTGTTTCACAGAACTGTCTGGTTTTGATTTTACTCTGCTTGAGAAATTGAAAGAAAGTATCTCTTCTTTTCCCCTATCAAGGGGTGCCTGGGTGGCTCAGTCCATTAAGCCACCAACTCTTGATTTTGGCATAGGTCATGATTTCAGGGTCATGAGATTGAGCCCCACTGTCAGCTCTGTACTCGGCAGGGAGTCTGCTTGAGATTCTCTCCTCTCCCCCTACTCCTTTCCTGCCCATGCTCATGCGGACACACTTCCTCTCTCTCTCTTTCTCTCTAAAAACAAACAAACAAACACTTTTCTTTCTTTTGACCTGCAGAGAGACTGGTTTCAGCAACATTGAAAAAAATTTTCCAATTATATAGTATAATAAAATATGATTTTATTATAAATATAAGAATAGATGTCTCCGGTATTTATGTTCTGTTGTTAAATGATCTTGCATTGCTAGAATAACTTAAATATTGTATCAAATTTGACCTAAAAATTACTTAATCTTGAAAAGTACTAAAATCTTTGTTATTTCTACTATGGATTTACCAAATTCAACCCAGGGAAGTCTTTGTAAAGGACTTAAAAATTTCTCACTTAGAGAATCATTTATTACTTATAAGGATGATTATTGTACCTAAATTTAGATATCTTTTATATTTCTATGAAATCTATGTTAGAATAATCAATAAGAGCTATAAATACATATAATATTATATAATATATAGTTTTCTACAACTATAGTTATATACAAAGCCTAATGACATATAATTAATAATACAATGTATAGTATTATTTTATAATTGTGTAATAATTAAAATATAAATATACTTATTATATTTCAAACTCTTAATGGTTCTTCTATTTAACATTTTTACTTTTACCAGCATAAATAGTTATGTACAATGTCAAAATAATAAAAATATTTGTAATTATAATTGTCATATTAATCAAATGAATAATCCTATTTATAGGAGACAAATGCCCCCAACTCTATATATTGATGCTATTTTGGTTTCTGTGCCCATAAATAATACAGTTTTTATAATTGTTTTCAGTTATTTATTTCTTATAATCAATACACGTTTTAAGCTTGAGATTTGGGAAGTTCATTTACATGTTTACTAAAATCCTTTGTAATTTTTAATTTAGATTTCATAATCCCTGATTGTAAGAACACAATATTCTTTGCACCACTGCTATCAAGGAGAATAAAGTAAATTGGGGAAGCATTATCAGGCATGTATAAGTAAATACGTGTTTCAAATTTGTTGGTGATTTGGAATGTTTTTTCTTTTTTTCTTTTTTAGGATTAAACCCAGTGAGAAAACAAGGTCAGTTTTCAAGCAAAGGGAGAAGTCAACTTTAATTGGAGTTCGGTTATAACAATGGTGGATTCTAAGGCTAGGAGGAAATGTCAAAGTCAGAAGTCATAAATTCAAGTCAGAAAATATACAGTTGAATTTGAAGTTTATTCTATGTGCAATGTGGAGTCATATTTGGCTGAAACTCATGGATTCTGACATTTTTAGTTTTTGATAATAGAATACAAGTCAGTAATACCTGAATTTTCTTTATTCTTCTCAGAGTTCTTTTGTCTTCTAACCACATATAATATTCTCCAATCCCAAATTTCTAACTCCATTTTACTGATCCAGATTATGTTTACAATCGTTTAAATTTATTGAAATCATATAACCAACAAACGACAATAACAGCAAAATCCTCAGTAATCATATTTTGAAGAATAGATGATAGATAAGGTAAACCAGAACCAGAACAACTAGTAGAGAGCACACACTTGTCTTTCTCCATTTTCTAAATGAATCATTTAGCAAAGTGGAGAAAATGCTTTCCAAATTACACATATATTCCACTATGGCTCAGTTAGATATAAGCATTAATCTTGCAGAGAAGTACAGTATTCCTATAGTTCTGATAGCTGAAAAGAACCAGAAATGGGTGTTGCATCTCTCCTTCTCAGAAAAAAACTCTATAAAAACAAATGATAGTACTTTGTAGAGGATATTGTCAAAAGATATAAAACTAAAATAAGAAAAATGCCAGTCTCATAGCTGAAATAATAAAAATGATAACATGTGCTGAAAACCCACTCACACTGGGAGTTTTAAAATTTAGGAAATTTAGTAAATTAAAAGATGGCAAGTTTTATACTTTTATCCTAGAAGGTATTTAAAAACAGGATATAATTTCAGTGTTCATCAAAGTTATATATAAATATTTGTGTTGCAGTCTATTTTTAAATTTGAATGCAATACAAGTTAGATGTAAAATTTCCACTCATGAGGGCAAAAAAAAACTAATGTACTTAAGAACTATACTCAGTCCACAAAACAAAAGACTTGGAGAAAAATCAGTGAAACAACAATACAGCCGAAATTGAAAGCATAAAGCAATAAGACAAAGTTAATCCCAAATATTTAGTTTGACAATAAATATAAATGGTTTATATTTAAATATAAACTTCTCCATTAGAGAGCAGCTACCCTCAGATTGGTTCAAAGTAAAAGTAATAGTAAATAAAGGCAAGCTTCTATGCATTCTACAATGCATAGACGTTAAAATAAGCAATGAGTGAAATATAAATGCAAAAACAAAAAAGTAGTATCTTGAATATTAGTATCAAACAGAATAAGAGGCAAGCAGAAGTTTTACATTTGACTTTATATTGCCAAACATATATTATTTGATAAAGATGATGGGAATATTGCTGTTACAAATGACATTACACTGAAAATAAAAACAAACTTGATTACAAATAAAATCATTTTTTGGGTAGATCTGATGGACACCAATGAAAAGTATAGAGGGTTCTTTTAACATATAAGGAATACAACAGATTTTATTTTCACATTTACTTAATTGTGTGCCTTGGAAACAGAGAATATGTTTATTTTGCAAATGCCATTCCAGTGAACAATTACAATGACTGATCATATTTTGAGAAACAATTTTAGTTAATTACAAAACATTAGAAATTCTACACAGCACCTCTCTGACCACATGGAATACAACCAATAACTGCAACTTTAAAAAAATTTAAAACAAAATAGAAACAAACATGAAAATACAAACCATGACATAAAACTCTCCTAATAAGAAAAACAAATATAAAAAATAGTAAGTAGACTATGATTCAAACAATCACAGCCATCACAGAATCTCAAAATTTATGAGATTCAGTTTTAAAACTATGATTAGAGAAAAAAATCATAGTTATATATATTTATTATTAATATAAATTAAAATAAATGAACTGGATATTTAATTTAGTTGGATAAATGACAATATAGAAAGACCAAATGAAATGAGAAGAAGATTTTCATATAACTAATTACTTGTGTTCAACTTTGACACCAATCTATCTAACAACTGATAGGTGGGTTTACCCAGAATTAGTATTTTTTTTTAACTGTGACTTGAAGGAGAAAAAGATTGTTTTAAAAATAGACAAAAAGTCACAATATATTAGCAGTCCTAGCTGACTGTATTGATTTAACTAGGAGTTTAATTTGACATGTAGGAGACTGAATTAATAGTTCCATTTTGTCTTTCTTCCTCATTTCCATTATTGTCTGCTTCTTTCTTCTTCCTCATTTTCATACATATGTCCTTACAAAAATTATAACTTCTCTAACATTCTTCTCACAGTTATGGAGTCATCCCTCCCAACGACCAACATTACTTTATAGTGTTTATTCATGAAGTGTGTCACTATCATTGCTAAATCCTAGCTTCAGTGGTTTCATGGATGAAACTTACTCTTCTTTGAGGTTTCCTCTTTATATGCTGGACTTTATTGCTATGACATGCTGTGCCTGGCTTCTCTCAAGTTTGTTTTTTGAAAGTCATTTTTGAAATTTATACTTTGAAAAATTTTACTTATTCATTATGCATTGAGTGCTCTAGCTGTCAGGCAATGTGGAAAGTAAATCCAGAAATGGAAAAAAATAAAACAATAAAATAAATATAAATAAAATAAAAAAAACAAAAAACAAAAACAAAAAAACATGTCCCTGACCTCATGAAGTTGAAAGTCTAGTACAAGGTTGCCCAAACGTGCTTGTTTGTAAAACTCACAGGGCATTTGTTAAAAATGCAGATTTTCATCAACATTCTTTAAAGAGTCTAAATTTCAAGATGTTGTAATTTTTTACTAGGCTCAGAAATTGTTATTTTTAACAAATATGCCAGGTGATAGTTAGGATCAAGCAAGTTTGGAAAATACTTGTCCTTTGAATTTAGTCATTGATTACTTAGCCTGAAATATACATGTATGTTCTCCTGATAATCTGTGAACAATCCATTTGGATTATCTGGTCATGGAGTCAGTGACCTATGTAGGACATCTTCTCTTTTTTTAATTATGTTGATCATACTGAGGAATAACTACGCTGATAAATTCAGCCTCAAAATTCCCCACTATGATGCTTCTCAGGGCTCTTCACTGGAAAGAAGTGAAATTTTAGGTACCCTAGTGGTTTAGGGCAGAAATAAATACTTCCCAAAGAACCCCAATTTAAAGAACTAGAATTTGGAAGAAGAAAATTTTCTTTATTGTTTTCTTATTGATGTGATAATTTATTTCTGGGAATTTATTTCCATTTTTATAAGGCCTTTACTATTAGCAATTTATTACCTTTTACTTCTTAATGGTTCAGCTGCACTGGAATGAGCAGGTGAAATTAAAATTGTAACACTATAACTAAAATAAGTCCCAGAGTCTCATACTCCAAAATTCTTACTCAGTAGGCATGGTTTGGGAAATAGTCAAATATGGTAGATGAACACTCTCTAGTTCATTGATTCTAATGCATAATCATGGTTAAGAAACATTTCTAGGTGGCCAGCAATTTCTCTGAATGGGTACACACACTCAAGCTGACAAGAGACCTAGTCACATTGTATAAGGAAAAACATAACTTTAGAAAATGACGACACTGGTTTAGATTCAAGTATTTTATATGTACATTCCTCAGGTTGATAATTTTCATATGGATGATATATATGTGTGTGTGTGTGTGTGTGTGTATACACATATATATATATGCAAATGTAAATACACAATATCTGGACAAATAATGGCTACAATATAAATTGAGAGCTAAGACTGACCCTCTCCTCTGGTTCACTTTCCCTACTCTGATTAAAGAACAGTGGTAAATAGTTTATATCACTGGGCAGGAAAATGGAATACTAGTATCTGGAGGAAACAAATGAACAAGAAAAAACAATATGCAATCCTCATGTTTGATAATCCCCCTGATAGAATGGTAGGATCACCCTTAAATCAATCATATCACACTACACATTATTATGCAAAGGTTCTCTGACATATGTATCCATACACAGAGCTTACAATTAACATTTTGGACCTTCATTCTCAAATATTAAGAGTAAATACCAGGTTTTCTAGTATAAAAGATAGAGAATAATATAACCACACCAAATCAGGCAAACAACAGAAATAGAAATGACTGGGACGCCTGGGTGGCTCAGTCTTTAAGCGTCTGCCTTCGGCTCAGGTCATGATCCCAGGGTCCTGGGATGGAGTCCCAGCCACATCGGGCTCCCTGCTCCGCGGGAAGCCTGCTTCTCCCTCTCCCACTCCCCCTGTTTGTGTTCCTGCTCTCGCTGTATCTCTCTGTCAAATAAATAAATAAAATCTTTAAAAAATAAAAGAAATAGAAATGACTGTTGAAAACTGAAATAGTAGAGAAAGCAGAATTTACACACACGCATGAAGATATTACAACTATGAAATAAAAACAAGTTGTTTTTACAGAAAAGAAGCAAATAATCAGAGAACAACAGAAACTCTCCCAGGTGTTAAAAAATAAAAGAGCAGACTGAAAATTAGATAGAATATTTAAAAGAAGAAATCAAGAAAGTCTTCCAGAAAAAAGAGAACAGAAAGTGAATGTCAGAGGAAGTAAGAGAAGTAAGTCAATGATTTATAGTATTAAATTAGGAGTTCTGGGGTTAAAATAGACAGCAGCTTGTTTGTGTGTATATACATGTTATAGACTGAGACAGAGGAACAGGAGAGAGAGAGAGAGAGAAAGCAAGAAAGAGTCTGAATGGGGGGAAAAATCAGAAGCCCCATCTAACAGAGCCAACAGAGAGAAAAGAGAACACAGAAGAAAGGTAATCTTTAATGAAATAATTCCATAACATTTTCAGGACTGAAAAACATGATTTTTCATATTATAGAAGCTGAAATAATGACCAGCAAAAACAGATTTTTTAAAAAATTCACATCAAGGTGCATTTTTTTTTTTTATTTTCAAAACATGGAGGAGAAAAAGAAGATCCTAAAACATTTCCAAGATGGAGGATGGGGGTGGAAGGGTGGGAGTGGGTGGGTAGTATACAAAGAAAATACATAAGCTATGTGAAATACAAATTCTTACTGTATCCATTTGTTTTTGAACAGCTTATCACACTGTACCATGTCACTGATTCTCATAATATATCTTATTTCATATAAAGAGTACAATAAAGAGGCAAGGTCAGGGTGAGGGAAGGTGGGGTATGTGGATGAGGCGCTACAGACTTTATTGTTTCACCTTTGCTTTTCTCTAAGACACTTGGAGTAATGCTTTTTCCTTAATCCTAAAATGAACTGATCATTTTGGGATTCAGTTCTCATTTTGGCTTTGAAGTTTCCTTTCTGACTTTAATTGCCTTTGATGGTAGGGTAAGACTCTTGCACAGAAGAATTTATATACTTAGGTTAACATAGCATAAATTAAAAAAGAAAAAGAAAAAAAACCTTTTGCTTGAAGCAGCATTTTAAACTGTAAGGACACATCACATTGACACACAATAATAACATTTAACAGCTTTTAACTAAGCTGGTAAGTGTTCTTTTTCCCCACCCCCTCTTGGAGACAGCTGCCCCTTCCAGCTCATGTACTGTTTTTTTGCTGATAGACTGATGTCTTTATTTAGGGAGTTATAAAGAATTGCTTCTAGTCATCAGCAGTTTCAAAAACTAGCCATTGAAGGGGGGATAAAGCCTATTCAGAAGATGGATGACAGCTTTTCATTTGAGGATCATACAGAAGGATATTTCCTTCTATAAAAATAGATTCTACAGTGGAGCTTGAGACTTACATTTTGCAAGGGATAGCCTCTCTAAAAAACGATGCTGAAAAGGAGACTACAAGACAGAGACATTCTTTCTTTTCACGTAAAAAGGGCCACACGTGACAAAATTGTTTCAAATCAAGTTATACTATTTGACACATAAAAGAGGTTTCTGAAACTTGTGCTTACCATAATCACATTTTTCTAGAGCATTATACTTAAGGAAAAATGACTAAGTTATCTTATTTAAATAAGCATTTTGTTTTCTAGGACCAAATTCTGTCTAATATCATTGATTAAAAAATACAGTTTATAATGAGGTAAAAGGATAAATAAGCATATCACATTTATGAAAGCACAGAGTGTTGCTTTATGTTATTTTCTATTATTTAAGAAGATGACAAAATTCTCAATTAGTAAAGCAGGAAGTACATAAATGCCATCAAAAGCGATTAACATTTTTGAACCTTGGGTGATGACATTTTTCTCATTAGTTTTTTAGCAACTGGCACCCAAAAATATGGTCCCATTTTCTCTTAACCTGAAAGTCTATAAAGAGAAGAGGGAGTTAATGAATAAACTTCAGTGTACCTAGGAACTCTCTAAAATATATGCGTAGTTTTGTGGGTCTATGTATGGATGCTTTGCTGGCAGCAGATAATATTTCTATCCAGGTTCTGATCAGCAGTCTACTGTTTTTATTGAAAGTTCTCTGAGATGTCCCCTTCTGAATAACCTCTCTATTAAATCCTACATACATCTGAGCTAATTCAAGTCCATCATTTGATTTGAATAGTAAAAATGACTATCTTCCCTTCCCAAGTTGTAGAAAAACATTACCTTGGTATTTCCACTCTTAGGTTCCACAACCCAAAAGCTGGATATGCTACTCTTTTTTTTGTTTTGTTTTGTTTTGTTTTCACTTATCACATCTACCAATAATAAATGCTTTATTTTATGCTTTAGGATATTGTTATAATCCCCTTATCTTTTTATTATGTTTAAAATTTTAATTGACATATAGTTGACATATATTAGTTTCAGGTATACAACATAGTGATTTGACATTTTTTTTTTAAAGATTTTATTTATTTTATTTGAGAGAGAGTGTGAGTGAGAGAAAGAACAGGAGCAGGGGGAAGGCAAAGGGAGAAGCAGGCTTCCCGCTGAGCAGGGAGGCCCACACGGGGCTTGATCCCAGGACCCCAAGATCATGACTGAGCCGAAGGCAGATACTTTATCGACTGAGCCACCCAGACGCCCCTGACAATTATATACACTACAAAATGCTTACCACAGGAAGTGTAGTTATTCCATCACCACACAGCTATTAGAATAGTAATCACTATAATCCCATGACTTATTTATTTTATAACTGGAAGTTCACCTCTTAATTCCTTTCCCTTATTTTGCCTGTACCACCACCTACCTCCCCTTTGGCAACCACTGGTTTCTTTGTTATATTTGAGCCTGTGTATCTTTGTTTGTTTGTTCATTTTTTTTTTTTTTTTTACGTTCCACATATAATTGAGATCATATGGCAATTTGTCTTTCCCCTTCTGACTTATTTCACTACGATAATACAATCTAGGCCCATCCATGTTGTCATAAATAGAAAGATTTTATTTTTTTATGGTTGAATAATATTCCATTGCGTAGATATGCCACATCTTCTTTATCCATTCATCCATCAGTGGACACTTAGATTGCTTCCATAGCTTGGATATTGTAAATAATGCTGCAAAGACATAGGGGAGCATATGTCTTTTCTAATTAGAGTTTACCTTTTCCTTGGGTAAATACCCAGAAGTGGAATTACTATATTGTATGGTACTTTTATTTTCAGTTTTTGGAGGGATCTCCATATTGTCTTCTGTAGGGGCTGCACCAATTTATATTCCCACTGTTATCTTTTAATGTAAAAGACAATTTTAAATCCCCTTATCTTTTAATGCAAAAAGAGAGAGTATTTTTTATCCTTAAACTCCTTAGAATATTTTAATTCTAAGACTACAGTTCCACTATAGTGGCCACCAATTTTGTTCACCAAACCAAATTGGCGAGAAATGTGACATTGTTTTTCAAGAATGCAATTCAGTGTGCTAGTTCAAGTCTTCATTCCATCAGGTATCTGAAACCTGACTCTGTTGACTCAGAATACCCCCAGGCCCTACACTCTCCCTCACTTTCATAGAGCTCTATCTATACCCAGATAGCCTTTGCCACCCCCAAGGCATTGGGTAGAATGCCTTTTCCTTGAACCATATCATCTCTGGATGCTGACTTCATTAAACATCCTTACTCTTATCTAGTCTTCAGGGTTGCTGACGTCTTGCTCCTTGTTCCTGAACGCAAGGCCTTTCCAGGTCCAGCTCTCTTTCAATCACTTCTAAACCATACTGAAGGCTATCTAGAATTCTTTCAGGATGCTTGAGCCTCTTTATTATCTTTGTAATATCACACTCCAGCACACAGGGAATCAGGGTTGTAGATAAAGTTATAAGGCTCTCTGGCCCATTGCCATTCCAGGATATGGGAAGCTGAGTTTTTGTCATGTCTCCAAGTTTAGCTAAAAGTGGAGTACAGGTCCCCTCCGCCATTAGGTAGAACTTCAAAACTTTCTGAGATTACTTCAGGAGGAAAACTTTGAAACTATTTTAATACAATATCCAGAAAGTGGATTTTGAACATCAAAAGCCAAGGACTTAATTTATTTCACTGTATTTAGCCATAAGAACATCTTGAAAAGACAGAAGACTTACATTTCATTGGCTGGAAAAGGAGAAGGTCATAGGTTTAGAGAAATACAAGTAAAGGAAAATCCACATCAGTAAATATATCAAGATATTATCCTACCACATAATTCACTTTTTTTTTTTTTTTATAGAGGGAGAGAGAGCACATGTGCGGGGGGCAGGGACACAGGGAGAGAGAGAATCTTAAGCAGGCTCCATGCCTGGCCCAGCATGGACCTCAAACATGGGGCTCTTCTCAGGATCCTGAGATCACGACCTGAGGCAAAATTAAGAGTCAGATGCTTAACCAACTGAGCCACCCAGGCACCCAGACATAATTCACATTTTTAGTTAAACACAACAATTGTAGTGTTTTTTAAAAAATTGCCCCTTCCTTTTTAATTGGATAAAATTCATTAGCTAAACATTGCATAATAGCACACAAAATTAAATTAGTTTTAAGTGGTGGTTCAGTACTTTGATTAATAAGTGATCTAGTAAATATTAAAAAAAAACTTCACTTCCCACTTCTGCAGAATAGGGATAATAATGCCTAAATATTAAATGTCAGAAAGTTTAAATGTTAGAATATGTGTAAAGAATTTTGGCAACATTGGGAACTCCCAGCTATGTAGGCTAGTGTAGCACACACATTTGTAGGAGGCTTTTGCAAAGAGGTGTTAATAGATCAAAACTGAGCTTTACAAAGCATATTTTAGAATACATTATCATGAAGATTACTTTTAGTAGGAAATTTACTCTATATCTAATTACAGACTGCCCTTAATCCTTTTATCCTGCTTTATTGTTCTTTATGGCAGTTATCACTGCATCTATGTTTCTATGTATTTATCTGTCTATATTTTTTCATTTGAAAAATGTCTCTCTCACCGTAATGGAATACATGAGCATAGAAACGTTGTTATGACTCTACTATGTCTTCAGCTCCAGGTATAGAGTACACGATTAATTTGTTATTTGTTGAAAATATAAATAAGTAAAAAAATAAGTGAATTAATTTAATTTTATTTTTTTAAAGATTTTTATTTATTTATTGAGAGAGAGAGAGAATGGTAGAGAGAGAGCGTGAGAAGGAAGAAGGTCAGAGGGAGAAGCAGACTCCCTGCTGAGCAGGGAGCCTGATGTGGGACTCGATCACGGGACCCCAGGATCATGACCTGAGCCGAAGGCAGTCGCTTAACCAACTGAGCCACCCAGGCACCCGTGAATTAATTTTAAATTGATTAAATTTAGGCACTCAAAATACACAAAACATAAAAAAAATACATGGTATGTTTGTTAATTAAATTTATATCATGGAGAATGTGTACCATATGAACATTAAAAAAAAAAAGCCTCTTTCTTACCATTTATCTGCTGCCACTATGTAAACATTTCACAGAGGCCAACAGGAGGCAGCTATAAACAAAATGACTTAGTGCTAAGGAGTGGAAGCCTCTTCCTGATAGTATTCAAACTAGAAATTATTTATTCAAGTAAATTGCTCTCACCACAACAACACAGTGAACTTTATAAATAAAAGGAATTTGGAAGAGTAGAAATAATTTCATACTTAAAAAAGATCTGTTCTCACTAGATTAGAATTTCTACATTTTCTTTTAGCCTACACATTTAGGCATTAGCTAATAAGAAGACTAGTAAAACTGCCTTTGATAAATCTGAACATTTTTACTGCTGAATTCTTTTTTTTTCATTTTTTTAAAATTTTATTATGTTATTTTAATCACCATACATTCCATCATTAGTTTTTGATGTAGAATTCCATGATTCATTGTTTGCATATAACACCCAGTGCTCCATTCAGTACATGCCCTCATTAATACCCATCACCAGGCTGACCCCCCCACCCCCATCCCCTCTAGAACCCTCAGTTTGTTTCTCAGAGTTACTGCTGAAATCTGAGCAGTTGTAGAGGACTGATAACTACCGGTGATTCAAATGTTAGGGCTCACGTATTGGGAAGGAGAGAGGATAGTATGGCACTTAGGCTATGCGGACGTAGATCAGCCCACAAGACCAACAGGGTATTAAGACAAGATCCTATGAACCAGAGAGAAGCCATTTAAGCAAGATCTTAGGAAGAGTGGACACTGTAGATGGGGTTCAACAGGCTAAGACAGAATGGAGGCATTCGGGGGCAAAACAGAATGCCATGGCATGCAGTCAGGGAATGTAGGGCATGTTTGAAGAATTCAGCAGTGGTATGTTACTAAATGTTTAAAAAATGGCTCTTTGAATGAAAAATAAAATAAAAAAGACTTACAGTTTCTATGGTACAAATACCCTTACCATGGCCTATGTCAAGTTAAAAATGTTTAATAACTAGATTGTAAAATTATTGAAAATGTGTCACATACATTTGGCTCAGCATGCCAATCATGGAGAGGAATCATATCTAGGTGAACAGGTGGTATGTGAGTCCTACTGGAAATGCAAGTGAGAAATATATTAAATTTCAGGCTAATGAATTCAGACTAATGAATTTGCTCTTTATTCTGTAGGAAACAATGACCTGTAGTAGACTTTAAGGGGTGTGATGTGTTCAGACCAGGCTATTCATAGGCTAATGTTAGAATGAGGTTAATGAATTATAAACTAAAAGCTAAAATAGAGCCATATATTTCAGATTGCCAGAGGAAGTACACACTGAATGTATAAATGTATTTAATTGAAAATAAACTCCTTTCATCATTTTCCTTTTCCCTCTAGTGATATCTCTTTGAAATAAAATCTTGTATTAAAATAGATATTTTACTCTATTCTCTCTTTCCTTTAACTCTCTGTTAAACTTGCTTTTCTAAGAGATTGCACTTGCCTTGGTATACTGCAACTTCGCCACATATGAAAATGGAAGAAACATAAACATGCTTATTATTTCATTTGGCTCTATATCTTTAATAAATCTATTTTTTAGGTAATAGTCCTAATTAGTTTTGCCATACTTCCCAGAACCTATCCCCATAACCATCCCTGAACTCATGCCAAACTGATCTGTGGTAGGGGTGGGAAGGAAAAAAATAATTGGAAGCAACTATGAAAAGGAAGAAAAAGGCAAGCAGAGAGGTGCCTCTTCAGAGAGTTATGTTTAAAGGCCTCATTAAGGAAGCCCACTTCTTAACCTCCAAGATATGAAAATCCCCATAAACAAGTGTTAGCTGTTTGATATTTATATTTATTTATGTCTTGCTTCTTATTTTGCCTAAATTAATGTAAGCTCTTGAGAGCTAAAGTAAATTTTTGTACTTTTTAGGAATTTCCTGGATTCTATGTGCTGTGACACATGACAGGTCTGAAATCTATTTTATTAGTATCTCTAATGATCTTACTCTGAGTTTAAGCAACTTTCATTAAAATGTTCAACTCATCAAATCATGATAAGTAATTTAAAAACTCCTTCACTTCTTGATGAAAGACATGTAAAGTGTAATTGGATGCTTTTGTGGTAGATAGCATTTGGTATGATTATTCCTGACACTTTGCTTATCACAGTACAATCTTCAGATAAATAAAATAACAACTCACTTCCCTTCACAACAAAGAATATACTCAGAGATAACAAAGATTGGGGAATTTTGAAACTCTACTAAATTCATATGTTAATGAACAGCTGTGATGTTTCCCAGACACATTACTAAAGAGAAGACAATTCCCAGGTTTCTGTACAATCTAAAAACTTTTACAAAGACTCAAACTAAGAGCTGAAAGCAAAAATATCAACAGTTTTCACAATATGTCCATATACGTTTGTGGCTCTGAGTTGTCACTCTGCTTGGTTAAGAATGTCTAAATATCATATCGGTATTTTTATTTGTTCATACTCTTCCACCTTTATAGAAAAGTTGATGCCTTCAAACATACAACAACTGTTCAGATTGTTGCAATTATTTACTTTTGCTCTCCAGAAACTGTTAAAACTGAGGGTGCATCAGGAAGGAAATAGTGTTTAAATTAACAATTATGTCAATAGATTTATAAGATAATTACACCATTTGTTTATTCTCTCCCTCAGTGCAGCATGGAGGTCTACCTATGTACCAACCAATGTAATTAGTAAATAGATACAGAGATGATTGAGAGTCCTCAAAGAGCTCTCAGTCAGATACGTACTTTCAAAAGCATATTCCCTGCCATCACAGATTTTAGAAGTTAGTTGGAAAGGCAAGACATATGTACATGAAATGTAAAATAACCACAAAAATTTGAAATTAGATACATTCTTATATTTCTTCTGTGACTAAGTCCTCTTGGAAATAACACTGAGGATTTATGATTTTCTACCTTTTAGTATAAATTAACATAAAAAGTGATTTAGAAGGAAATATTACTGCTTTCATATCAGGATAGTGTATGGCAACCTGGCTTACTTTATTTCTAGTTGGTCTAACTGTTAATACAGTTTGTAAAGATTTGTTCACTCTGACATTCACACTGATAGGAGATTTTCAATGGAAAGCAATTCAGATACTGCTAATTGTCTGTTCAGTCTGCTGTGCCATGAATACATGAATGCATCCAAATAATATTATGTTAATCAAGTCTACCAAATGGTAGGTGCCATGAGAAATAGAATTCTTTCTCAAAAATTATACATATCCACTAGTATTTGATTAAAAAAAAGATATTTCTAAAAGAGGTATAAATTTATACTTCCTGTAGTTTGTATCTATATTCAACTTCTAGAAACTTGGGACATTTCTCAACAAACCATATCTACAATCTTGTCAAGGTACAACTTTTTATTACTTAATTTGGGCATCAGGTTATATGTATGTACCCTTTATTTCTTGGTCACAGTCAGTGTTAGCTACTTCACTCTGTGATTGCATATAAGGCAGGGATGATATCTAACAGATTTGGGGGACATATTACCTTCTACAGAGCTCAGTACAAATAGTCTTGGTAAATATTTGCAAAAGCTTAATTTCATGGTAGAACTTCTTTACCCATTTCTTCTGTTGAATCTTACTCTATCTGTTGGTTTTCCTCTCCTTTGTTTTCAACTTCTCTATGTACTAATTGCTTCCCTAAGGCTACAAACATGCTAAAGACTCTTTCATATTAAAGAATTCTCCCTTGATCCTAGTTTCCTCCCTCCCTCCCACACACATTAAGTTCACATTCCCCTTCCGCCTAAGACAAGTACCTCTAAGGAATATTTGACCCCCTCTGAGCAATTAGTTCATAGAGTCAGAAGTAGCAAACCCCCTAGTGGACCTCTAATTGCACAATTCAATATGCTCCGTTTAATTCTTTAATTGATTTTTTTAAGTTTTTATTTCAATTCCATTTAGTTAACATACAGTGTTATTTAATTTGACTTCTGTGACATTTAAATATGTTGACCATTTCTTGAAACCAGCATATCTGAGTCTTTATTCTAATTACCTTCTGACTTTTAAATCTTCCTTCCTTTTCTTCACTAATTCCATTTTTTTGCTTATTTCTTAATTTAGTATCTCCCAGGTGCTGTCCTTGGTCTTCCTCTTGGCAGTACCCTCCCCTCAAGTGCCTTCAATCACCACCCAAATGAGGGAATCTAAATCTAAAGTACATATCAGAACACAGGGAGAAGTTTGCAAAATAGGATCTTGGGTCCCTCTCCCACAAATCTGTCAGTAGATTTGGATTGGGGCCGTGGTCTCTGTAAATGAGGGAAAACAACAACAACAACCACAACCGATTATTCTGATGAATGCTTCTGTTTGAGAAGCCCTGACGGTATTAGGTCTCTAAGTTCCAAACCCATAGCTTTAACTGCCTGCTGCCCATATTCATTCACTGTAGGCAACCAGAGATAATGTCAGCTTGTCTTAGACTAAAACAGAAATCATCTTCTCTTCTAATACAAAATTATTGAATCTTTTATATTCCTTAACTCTGTCATTAGCCTTATCATCTATGTAAAAACTCAAGTCAGAAACTTGGAGATATAATTGATTTTTTGCTTTAATCAATCTCATATGTAGGCGTTCCTCTACATTTCTAAAGTCATCTTTATTTGCCATTTTGCCTTTATATGAATGCCATTATTTCCCATTTAACATACATAAACATATATTTTTCAGAATTCAGTTCCAACTCTATTTTCTAATAATATCTAGTTTGTCTTTTATACATCATACCCTGCCCTCCTTTCCCTAAAATAATATTCTTGTTTGTGACTCTCATTGTTCTCAACATTATTTCTATCGCTTGGCTTGAAATTCTTAAAATATCTATATGAATATCTTTATAATAGGTTGAATGTGCCTTGATGTAGGAACTATTAACTTTTATGATTTCTATTGATTAGCAGAATATCAAACCTACTGTAGAGACTTAAATGTTTGACATATATATGTATGCATGTGTATGTGCATGCATTTAATATTCACATGGATATGACTAAAGGCCTAATGTTGCTTTTTATAATCCATCATCATTTTATACATTTGTAGTTTTCTACATTTCTTTAAAAGAAGTTGGATTTCGAAACAGAACATTTATATATGTATATAATATATATATATAATATATGTAATATATATATATTTACTCTGAGTTTGATGTGTTATTTTCAGTTAATTAATGACACACTAAAGTATAAAGAAGATTTACAACTTACTCAATTTCACACGGTACCTTTCTTATCTAGTGCTATTTCAAATGGAAGAATAAAGTCACAAATATCAGGAATACCAAGATAGTTGCCACTAGTTTAAATGTGAGATTTGGAAGAATTTTCAATAGACTCCAATAAGGTTGCGAGTGTCTCCATTTAAATTCTGCTTGAGTATTTAAAACCGTTTAAAACCACCTGTTTGTGCATTCAATTTCTCATGTTGCACACATAAATGTGAGTTTTTGCAAGCAAAAACAGATGCACCCCTAAAATGTGTCAGCACATTTTCAAAAGCCTACTGAAAATGTGTCCTCATATGTCTCCAGACTTTGTTATAACTTACATCAGTGAACTGTATAAATTGGTTTCTTGAATATCCATTAATGCAAATTACCAGGCCAAGAAAACACCACAAAAGGACCTGTAAAATCACAAAATATAACATCCTTCCTAGGAGGGTACTAAAGAGAACGAAGTTATGCTGGAATTTTTCTTACCTTATAGGGAATCTTAGAGGTAAAAAATAACTTATTAGAATATATGCACATATTCTAAGTTATAGATAGTACTACCCTTCTGTCCCTCAAATATTCGTGTATTTGATGATGCTGGGTGAGATGAAGAAAGAGCAACTACAGCTTTAGTGTAAAAATAGAAAATGTGTTCCCCCTGTATCTTATTATAAGTAGACTGCAATGAAGAAAAAAGAGAAGATTGGGGTATAGAATGATGATGTTATTTTTTGAGCAAAATATCCATTAGAATGTATTGCAGAATTCCCAATCAGGATAAAAAAAATGTAAGGACAGTCAATTTGTAAAATACCATTCATCGTTCCTCAGTTGGCTATTCTTAGATAAGACCCATTAATCTGTACTTACCCAAATTGTTACTAGAAGGGAAAAAGTGGTACTCAAGTCCCACAGAGTTCACTATTTTAAGATAACTGAGATGGGACTGAATATGCCCCCCCCAGTATTAAGTGGCAAGTTGGAACATACCACTTGCTTCACTTTCTTTTCTAAATCCCTGCTCTACCAAATTCCTGAAGAAATCACACGCACCCCTCCATTTTTTTTCACTACATCTTTGCATTCTATTTTTAAAACATGCGTCGATGTCTTACATCACTTCCTTTTCTTTTTTTCAAATGTGATACCTGTGATGGTTAATTTTTTTTTAGGATTTTATTTATTTATTTGACAGAGAGACATGGCGAGAAAGGAAACACAAGCAGGGTGAGTGGGAGAGGGAGAAGCAGGCTTCCTGCAAAGCAGGGGTCCCAACTTGGGGCTCAATCCCAGGACCCTGGGATCATGACCTGAGCGGAAGGCAGACGCTTAACAACTGACCCACCCAGGCGCCCCTGTGATGGTTAATTTTATGTGTCATTTTGAGTGGGTTCCACAGTGCCCAGATGCTTGATTAAATATTATTTGTAAGTATCCATAAAGGTGTTTCCAGATGAGATTAACATTTGAATTGGTAGAGAATAGCAGATTGTCCTCCTCAATGTGGCTGGGCCTCATCCAACCAGTTGATGGCCTGAATAGAATATAAAAGCTGAGTAAGAAAGAATTCTCTCTTACTGCCTTACTATATATGAGCTGAGACATTGGTCTTTTCTTGCACTGTACTTAGACTCAAACTAGAAGCAATGGCTCTTCTGGGTTTCCAGCTTGGTAACTGCAGTTCTTAGGACTTCTTAGTTCCCATAATTGTGTGAGCCACTTCCTTATAATAATTTAGATAGATAGATAGATAGATAGATAGATAGATAGATAGATAGATGACAGATGATAGATAATAGATAGATGATAGATAGATAGATAGATAGATAGATAGATAGATAGATAGATAGATAGATGATAGATAGATAGACTATTGGTTCTGTTTCTCTAGAGAACCTTGACTAATAGAGCAGCCTATAATATCTCTGACTTTACTTTCTACATCACTGCATTCTATCACATGGCCATGTGCTATACAACTGAATAGGTCCTTAATTTTTATTTTAACAATATGTTCATTATATATATATGTATCAAAGAGATATTCTTATAGACCAATGGGTTTATAGATTTCCCAGAAAAATACATAAAATTTTTAGTACTTGGAAATGATATTACTATCACAAGTCAGTAGGAAAAAAGACTAATGAACAAATGGTATGGGAAAGTCAGTTCACCAGCAGATCAAAATAAAGTTGTTTCCTACCTCTGACCATGTTTAAATAATCTCCAGATGGATTAAAGATCTAAATGTGGGTAAAACTATAAGGAAAACAAAGGTATTAGATTATATTTGTGACCTTAGACATATGTTAAGAAAAAAAAATGATGGGGCACCTGGGTGGCTCAGTCATTAAGTGCCTGCCTTCAGCTCGGGTCATGATCCCAGGGTCCTGGGATTGAGTCCCACATCGGGCTCCCTGCTCAGCGGGAAGCCTTCTTCTCCCTCTCCTGCTCCCCCTGCTTGTGTTCCTGCTCTCGCTGTTTCTCTCTTTGTCAAGTGAATAAATAAAATCTTTAAAAAAATAAGAAAAAAATGATGCATTTAAATGCATCAAAATTAAAGATTTCTTAATCAGAAAAAAAAGTTGCTTTAAGTTCTAAGTTAGGTGGTAGACTAAGAGGAGATACTTATAATGACTATATATGAAAAAGATTAAATTACACATTTAGAGTAGACTGCCCATTTTGTAGATCTCCATTAACAGTCGTCAAGAGAGTGTCTTCCCAGTCAAAGACTTACTACCTCTGGGCTTGAGGGCTTTTTTTGGTGTAAGTAAAAAAAGGGCCTCAGTGCTCGGTATTAATTTATATCTCTAGAGGCTTCCATCTGTATTCTGTATGCCCAAAATTCCTGCAAGTGCCCCCTTTACTTTCTTCCTCTTCTTCACAGTCTCTCCTCCACCCCTTACATCATCGAGGCCATGGAGCATGAATCTCATCAAGGACCTTGACCCTACTCACAACAGTCACCAACAGAAGCTCAAGTCAACTCTTACAGCTTGGACCTTAATCTTTACAAAGTTGTGCCCTTTACCCTCATTTTACCCTCTCTCATGCTTTCCAATCTTCTGAAACCTTGTCACTTTACCATCTAGATCCCATGGTCAATAATAACAAATCCCCTCCATCCTCAATCTCTGTGTCTTTTTGTTCTAGTTGAAAGCTGGTTTTTATATGATGTTGCTTCCCCAGAAACCCTCTTGGGTGGGAGTGGGTTTTTTTTTTTTCCATATCTTTTGTGCTAATGGGCTGTAACCACATAAAACACAGAATATACACTCATTCAATATTTATTGAATAAAATTATTTAATGAATTTAGTTCACATTTTCTTTATTCCTTTTATAAGTACTTTTAACTTTTTAACCTCTAACATACTTTTATACATGAAAATGCTAAATTATACTAATAAATTATAATTGTTTTCAGCAAGGAATCAAAGTCAGTAGCACATGATTTATAAATGTGTTCTCATTGTTTTAGGCTGATTATTATAGAATAATGACTGTCAACATGGCATCCACAGGGCAGCAGCAGCAGCTGGGAACTGTTAGAAATGCAGAATTTTAGACTCTACTACAGACCTACAGCATCAGCAATCTGTGTTTTCACAAATCCTCCTGGTGACTCTGGTAGCCATTAAGCTTTGAGAATCACTAGAACACACACTGACAATCACTAGACTGATGTCAGGATTCTTATGCAGGTGCTTTACTGAGAAAGTGTTTTGAAGTGAAAACTGCAGAGAAGTGAGGGAGAGCATGTTGGCAAAGATATGAATTCAGCTCAAGTCTAGCCACAATCTAATCCTCTGGGGAAATCTGCAGTGTCAATGAATCCTAAATTGAGGCAAATGAATAAAACTTGTTACTCCTAAATCATTATGGTGCCCCTAAAGTAGAGCTGTAGCCTCGAGGCATTTTTGCATAAGATGGTCTAGTAGGCCCAAGAAAATTCCCAGAATGGTGTTGCCATAAGCCTTTGGCCTTCAACACTCACAGAACTTTGGACTAGATGGTGTTGAGAGATAGTATAAGAAGGACATGCATGGGGCACAAAACTATATTTTATACCACATTTTATTTGAAATTCCTCAGAAACAGAGAAAGTATTTAGGTTTTTAGGCATATTTTCCTTTGGAAAACAATAAAAGAATATTTCATCCACAGACAAAAAAAATCAAAGATAAAAACTTCCAGTGCCTTCAAGATAATTTTAATTAGCCCTTCAATCAGGTGCATAATTCAGTCTTTCTCAACATTTTCTTTAATTCTTGCCAATCCATTTTATCCTCAGTCTTAAAATGAAAAGGTTTTTAATTTTTTTAATTTAAAATATTTTTATGATATGACCTCTTGACCACATAATGAATCTATCCTCTTATCTATTAATTCCTTCAAATCCTGGGTATTTTAAATTGCTCAAGCCCTATTTGGTCTAGACGATTATGCTGTTTCTTGTGATTTTACTCCTAAAAGTTGATAGTATGTTCATTTTAGAATCATGAATTAAGCCATAATCCTAAATAAATTGCTCAATAATAATTTAAGCTTCTGAAGGTCTGATTAAGAATGCTAAGGGATTATAAAAAAGTATGATGACCAAGTATAGGGGGAAAAAAGGCAGTGTCTTCAAAACTTTTTTTTTTAAGTATCCATACTTGGAAATTAATAATATCAAATATTTTTTTACACTTTCTCTTTCAGAAAGAAAATGAAGAATCAAAGTGAGTTCTAAATAACTATTTAGGCACTATTTAAGCAATTTTATAAGTAAGCAAAAGCATATTATAATGTCCTGTATTAATTTTAAAAATAGCTCCCAAAAGAAGACTTTAAATTGTCACTTCTACTGATGCAGAGAACCAGAAATTATATAATTCTCATGCTCTATTGGTAGGCCCATGCTCCTGTCTTACCTCCTTTTAAAATAGCTATGTTTAGTTTCTTTTAGAAATGTGTATATAATAGCATGTTTTTTTTCCATAGTTGGAATCAAGATATATTTTCCTGCAGGTTTATTTCAAATGCCTCTTCTTTTTAGTATCTTCTCTCTTTCATCAGTTTTTCTTTAGGTTATTTCTCCTTTTCCAACATGTTTTGGTGTTATCTATTTCTCTTGAGATATAACTTAAAGAAGACTGAAGTAAAATTATTTTAAGCATGCTTCCATATCTGTACTTCCTTGATTTCTCTCATTGACATTTATTTTTTTAGGATAAAGTCTAGTCATACTGGTACTCTGGATTGGTCCCCATTTTTTCAACTCTTTCTTTTTCTCCTCAATCCATGTAAACCTCTTTGTTTCCCTGTGTGAGGTGATATGCCAGGTTTGTTAAGAATATGCATTCTGGTGAGAGAAGCCTTACTTCAAATTCTGAGTTCCAAGATGTGAGGCTTGGAGCAGGTTAATGAAGCTTTCCATTGCCTACCTCTGAGCTTCCCCATATGTAAATGGTGGATAGGTAGTGATCTATCTGTAGTAGATGCTGTTTGTGCCCCACTCAGACTCCCTTTCTGTGGCGAGCACATACATTCCCACAACTGCCCTTTTTCTCTAGATAATACCTCTCTGCTGATAGCACCCCCTTCTCCAGGAGGTTGACCCCTCCACACCCTTACCCTTGTCCTTGTAGCGGCCAATAAGCAATGATAGATCCATGAGTATGGAAGGTTGATCCCTTTTCTCCAGGGGATACAACTCTGGTAGAGGTTTGTGCTCCAGAGATTTCTATTTGCTCCCCGGATTAGGCCTGTCCAGTTCATTCCCTTTCTCTATCTTACTTTCCCGACTCCCTTATAGGTTTTACTGCAGTATGTTCTTCAATGTGTCGTGTATGCCCAAATTCCTGTCTCGGGCACTGCTTCTAGAAAGCCTGATCCAAAATTTTTGCTACCAGGAGTGATTTTAGGAAGCAAGCACAAAGGATGGGATGTCGGAGCTCAGTCATCTGTTGGTCAGCAAGCAAAGAAAACACCATCACTGGTGGTCAGTGGAGTATTGATAGACCTTAGAAGTGTGACTGCTAAGATTTTAACCTGTGGTGAAAAAAGATGGGATACAGGTATACAGTACATACAGGATGTATGTATTGCTTGTGCAGTGTCTCTGGCTTTTTAGACATAGTGAAGAAATAGTAATTATAAGCAGTAAGGATTTTGGTGACTGCTGCTAAACATCGTTAATGCTTAAAGAGGGAAAATCACAGGCTCAGGGAAATCAATCATTAATTTGAAACAAAGTGCGATGGTCAGAGTTTCTCCTCCGCAGCCTTTAAAGAGACTCTTACCTCCTGCTGACAGAGCTGAAAGCCAAGCATTGAGTCATCACTGAATTCAAACTAGTACAATAACTACTTGTATTGGTAAATAAGCCACCAAAAATAGGTTAAATCATGATCTGTATTCTGTGTCTAAGGATTTAGGTAAGCACAGAGTATAGTATGGACTGATTTCAATAAAAAAAATGTTTTAAGTTTCTTGCTGAAAAAGGTTTAAAAGATATTAAGTATTGTAAATAACTGAGTTTTAACCTGCAATATTGTCCTCATTTTGCAGAAAGGAAAGTAATATTGCACATTGTAATGCCTATGCATTATATGTATCACATTTAATTTTCACAAATATCCCAGGGAGGCAGATACTGTTGTAATGACCATTTTACAGATAGAGAATAGCAGGCAAAGAACTGATAAAACTTCTAAAGTTCAAGCACAGTGGCAAGTGGGACAGCTAAGTCAAAAACAAGTCTTGATTCTACAAAATGCTATGTTGCTTGCCTATATAGTTCTTCCCTTTTCTGAACAACTGAAGAATTTTTCAATTATAGTTTTTTATTGTTTAATCTTTGTTGGACATGGAGGAAATGTATAGTATGCATATTTAAGAACTCAGGGTGTAGTGTGGAAAACAAAATTGCCTAAAAAATTCACCTAGTGAAATCAAATATGAGCAACATAATCCTTCGGGTTAAATACAGCAGTGGTCTAGACTTAGAGGTAGAGGTGCCCTTTTGGACACACGAAGGGTTCATTTGCATTAAAAGTGAGAAGTGTCCTGGAAAATAATTCATCTAAGGCAGGGGGGTGGGATGGGGGTTGTATGAGATGTTTAAGGACAGTGGAAAAAGGAGGATGTAAAGGAAGGAAATCTAATTGTGGTTTGCTGGTAAGTATATGTGCTGCCGAAGCGAGCACAGTGGTTTGCTGGTAAGAACTTTTGGGTTCAGCATCTGCAAACTCATTCAGATGTTATTAAGAAATGGGAGATTTTACTGTAAGAATTCACATAGATTGGAAACAGTCATTTGGAATCTGAGACAACTCTATATGCTATTATCTCAAATCCTGTGAGGTATCTTTATATCCTGTTTTCTTGCATCTGTTCTCTTCTCACCAATTTCCTTCATAATCTTTTGTCCAAATTGATTAGCTTAGTTTATTGGTTAAATGCCTAGTGGGTAGAGCTCTTTTTAGGATCACTGACAGGTCTCCATGATCTACCTGTGTATCAGATGCTCAACCTGGTCCAAAGAATTGCCATCTTTGCACATGGTACAATTTTTTCATTTTTCTAAGCAGATGCCTTTGCTTTGGATAGGCAGTTTCAGATGGAAGTATTATTTTTAGTAGCAATATGATTGAGACATTAGTATACAAATTACATTACTCTAATATTTTTGAGATCATGTATTTCATCATCAAAACTAAGTCATTTCTGAAAGTGAAATCGGTGTTCTTAAAAATTATATCAGATCAATATATATACTCTCTCTCCCAAAATGTAATGCATACACACTTTTCCTATGGCTCTGATTTTATTTTATTTTTCTCATCTTCTGAAGTTGAGAGGCAAAGAAATGCCACATTTATCTGCTGAGAGTTCTAGGACACATGGTATCACTAATGTTAGTATCTTAGCCCAGGTCAGTGGCTTTGGACTGTTCAAGATTTCAGTTGTGGAGCAACTTTGTGTCTTAAGTGTAGACCCATAGACTTACAGCCCTAATATCACTGAGATATTCCTTGTGGGTTGGCAGGAGCAAAATGCTGGAAAATAGGATTATTAAAGAAGTCATAGAACCGAAAATGGGAAATGTTTATGAGAAATGTCCCATTCTCTATTAGTGCTTGATACATTGACTTTCTTTGTCCCCACTTCCTGATGGTGCTTGATAAAGAGTGACAAATGTATGCAAAAAATAGGTTTTGGAGATTTGAAGCAATTAGTAGAAAATCAATAGGATTCAGATGATGAGCAAATTCTTAACTATTTGGTTTAATCAAATCACTTAAACTTTCTGGATTTCAGTAGCCTCAATTAAAATTTTATTACTCTAATATGAAGTCTGCAAGTATTTACTTTGATAGGCTAATAACATTGGAAAGAAGTAATTATGATATCAGATAGAACAGATCTTATGAATGAGACCAAAGCCACATTTGGAGTTATAATTCACGGTTTATGTTAATCTGGTTCCTCCAAGAAGCAAACACTAAGAAGGAATTCAATGTGCAAGGACTATATTAAGCAATTGCTTGTGAGAGAAATAGGGATGGATATGTGGAAGGCTGGGAGTGCTGCCAGACAATACAAGTCTGATCCAAGAGAAGGAGAGAGGGAAGGATGGTTGGTAGAAGTGTCCTAGACTGACATGAATTCTAAAGAAGATTTGGTTAGGCTCTCAAAGAGAATGCAGGACAGCCCCAGCCATCCAAGGATTGTGTCTACCTTAATATTAATATCTTGCTGTGCTCAGCCCATGGGAAACATGGCTTTGGTGCAAATGTGGCAATGGATTCCAAGTTCAGAAGCTTTGCTAGATTCAGGATCAGCTCCTTCACGTTCTCTTTTGCCCTTCTTCCTAAAAGGAAGCTTATTGTGATAAACTGCATCTCTCATTTCTGCAGTTGATTTTTAGCTTGTAACTGGTACTCGTGTTCTTCTCCACTATCTCCATGCTAAATTCCCCTCACCCTTAGTGATCACCTGAGTAAGTTCTGCTTATTTACCAGGTAATAACCTTCAATACCAAGGTGTTCCTGTCCTTGGTGATTGTACTCTTCTCGGTCCTGCACAGGCCCATTCACAGGTATAACGGGGCAAAGGAATACCAGGAGGTTCCCAAATAAATCCTCTGTTTAACACATATTTTCCCTTGTTCCCTTTGTATAAAGGAATCCCTAAACAACAACAACAACAACAACAACAATAACAACAACTAACCCAGAAAACAAAAAACAAAAAATAAAACCCAGACAACAAACCTTATGCTGTTCAGAGTTAATTACTTCTACCAGGAGGGTGACTACTGATCTTGGTTGTCTGTCACTGGGCACAAGGATACCAAACTAGTTCATTGGGACCCTTGCTGTGTCCCCTGGTAAGCTCATGCTTTGGGGACTCAATACTCCACAGAGCTTACTCTACAGAGCCCAAAGCTGACAGACAGAAGGTACAAAATTACCATGTGGGTCATTAGGAGTAATGGTAAAAGAAGCACTCCAGCTTCCATTTTTTAGTTCCTGGGAACATGTTTCAGCTTCACTTTTAGGAGGTCATTCTAGTGTTCTAGGAACATGTTGTGGTATGTGATACAATAAAAAATTCCACGGTCATGGGCCCACTCCTATACCTCCTTCACCATAAAGTGTGCCCCCTGTTCATACCTGTGGATCAGGCATTCTATAAGTCTCAAGATACTAGTGCTGGTCAAGGATGTGCAGACAGGAAAGGAAAATTCATACCTAGAATAGGTTTCTCATCCTGTCAGAACAAATGTATGGAATTTCTAGGATAGAAGGGAATCAATGTAGACAACTTGCCAAGAAGTGGCTGATTGGTCATCGAAAGAAATAACACCTTATTGTGTTGCTGAAAAGATGAACACTTGCAATATAAACATCTCATGAAATAAGATCTATGGCTCACTTGATCTAGCATTATTAAAATCACATGAATACTACTCTCACTCATGCCAGTAGCCAACAAGTTGTTGAAATTATTTAGAAGTATGGTCTCTTTCCTCTGCCAGCCAAGCAAGTTCCCAGATAGGTTATGCTGGAATTTTACCTTAGTTTTTAGCCTGGCAGCCCGGAGTCAAGGAAGGGAAGCTCCTGAGAGGGGCATATGCTGCCTTGTGTGGGAGTGGTTTCTGCAACTTCTATGACAGTAAAAGTAAAAGTAAAAATGTAAAAGTAAGAGCTATCATTATAGATGGTGGTTCCTTATACAAGTTTAGAAAGTCTGGGGGAAATTGAAAACTCAACATCTTTGGGGACATCCTTTTATATATTACCAGTCCCATGTTTCATGATTCTGGGTTTTCCCCACCAGTGCCTGACTTCAAGTAACTTGGCTTTGGATGAGCATTCAAACGTCTCTGAAACTTTGTGACTCTAGCAATTAGGATCTCAGCAATACACTTCAGAAGAGAAAGGCCACTTTATAAGCTATCACAGAGTTCTCTAACTTAGCTTTAACTGCATGTCACCATCCCCCAGTCCCTAGGCATCCTTCTGCAGGAAATCAGTACAATAGCAGTAACAACCCAACTCTGTTGTAGGCATAATTCTTTTCATAATTTTCAAATTCCTGTATCATCACACCTATTACAAAACAACACTTCTCTGCAACAGGATATTTTCCTAGGTTACTTCGCATGAAATCTGATATTCAGGTGCCATTTTTTTCCCAGTAATTATCCATGCCCCAACCTATGAACCAAACCTCACTGCCTATTTTCTGTGACAATATGTGTGTACACACATACACACAAGCAATACCAAAACAAGTAGTATCTATACATAGCATTTGTATAATGTTTATTTATATATGTTATATTTGATTTTGAGTGAAGAAAAATAGAAAGAAGTCTACGTGGAAACATTCTAGACCACTGTGCATTCATGCAGTCTAAGGAAAGTTTGGCAAGGCTGCCATGAGACCCTCAGGCCAAAAGCAACCAGCAGAAGAGTTTCAATTCTCTGGAATGAGCCTGCTATTCCTTTTGCAAATGAGGCTACTGGGAAAGAAAATGCAACTACAGAGAAAATAAAATTTTAAGCATGTGTTCTCTAATATACATGATTTTTCAACATATACAGTATATTTATTGAAAATAAAAAGAAATTTGAAGGACTGCATGATGGCTGGTAGAATCCAGTGTTCTTTGAAGCAATGAATAGTAGGATTATATTTCTTATTTGACTTGGAAACTTAAGAAAGGAAAAAAAAAAACCTTTAATTACGGAGACAATTTTTAAAAAAAATGAAAAGAAGCAATAAAATATCATTATTGGTACCCTGTGTATTTTAACAACTTGTGTAGAGTGAAACATCAGGAACTCAACAAGGAAGTAAGGCAAATTCCTATTCTGATCACATGTGGCTTAACAGACAACTAACATGTTTCTACCTCTTAAATCATGTGTATGTGTACCACAGATATATATCTCTGTTAAGCTATGTGCAGTCAGAATACAGACTTGCCTCTTTCTACTATATATATACATACATACATATATATACATATACACACATAAACACAGACAATATATATGTACATGTACATATATACACATTCATATACTTTGAGAGATTACTGTAATTGTCAACACTGAATAGATATTTATAAATTATAATGTTTCACTCCACCTTCTTAAATTATCCCTGCTGTATTGCTTATTCATCTTGAAAGGAAATCCTATGTCATATTTTATTTGAGATTCCATTGTTCTGAACCACTGACTATACATGTTGCAATGTAGTGAAGAGCAATGGTGTATGTCTTTTCATAAAAGTCTTGGATAATAAAGGAAGCAAAACTGTCTGCAAAGAGTAAGTAAAATGGATATCTTATTGCAAATAAGACCCTGGAAATGAATGGCAATCCTGTAAAATTTACTCTCTATTCTTTCGTTACACTTCTGTAGTAACATCTGTGAGAAGTGTAAGCTTATATGTGTGTAAGTGTGTGAGTGCATGTACACATACATTTTTATGTATAAATTTCACACTTACATTGGTTTTTTTTAAAGATTTTTTATTTATTTATTTGATAGAGACACAGCGAGAGAGGGAACACAAGCAGGGGGAGTGGGAGAGGGAGAAGCAGGCTTCCCGCTGAGCAGGGAGCCCGATGTGGGGCTCGATCCCAGGACCCTGGGATCATGACCCGAGCTGAAGGCAGGCACTTAACGAATGAGCCACCCAGGCGCCCCTATGCTTACATTGTTGTTAGAAAAATATTTTCCTGAAAAACAGAAGTATACATTTTTCAGTTATAAAGAAAATGCACTTTAAGAAAGTTGATGCCCTGTAATGTAGTTTATTTCTCTGTTTCTAAAAATAAAGACCACCCTAGGAGAGAAAAGTCTATGTCTGAAGCATATGGACTGGCTTGATTTCATGGCAGAGTTGCTATAGGACCTTAATAAGTAAGTTAGTCACCTTGCTCCCAAGATAACTTATCTTTAAAATTAAATTAAATGAATTATAAACTACATCATGTTCAGAATTCAATAATAAAAAATCCAGAAAGTATACAGAGCTACAAGAAAGAGTATAACCAAAACAAAACATTTTTTTCAGTAGTGTTAATAATGTCAATTACTTTTCCATGACAAAGCCAGAATTTCCAATTCAGGGCCTGTTTTAATTCCCTGTTCCCTCCTCTTAAAATTCTTCCTGATTACCCCACAACCACTGTTACCAACCAACATTAAAATTATTCTTTCTCATTTTTCCCACTGGACTGTGAACTATTTGAGATAAAGGGCCCTGTCTCAGTCATTTTTATATCTGTGTTTCCAGAATACTCCTTGTCATATCCCAAATATTTCCTTAAGGGAATAAATAATGCAAAATAATGCAATGTATTTCTTTCTTCATATATATATATAGTCATATATCTATATTTATATATATATATCTTTTTTCTACTATTTAATATATTTCCAAATGAGGGGAGCAGAATAAAAAATAAAATAAAAATATCTTTTCATATATTTTTAACATATATAAAAGAATAAATTTTTAACTTGCAGTCTTTTTGATTATAGTAAGAGAGTATATGTGTGTATGTGAGCATGTGTGTATACTCATCCATGTACAGACACTATAATGTGATCTGAAGACCAGTTATGACTTATGTATGAGTCACAGGTCCCTAGACCTGTGGGGATTGGGGAATGGCAATGCTGCTGCTGTGAGCCTTCCCTGTGACACCAGACGGAGCTCTGGTTACATCTCTGCCAGGCCTAGAGTAGTCGAGAGGCAAGAATTTCTCATTCAAAATGCTCCACAGCTGGAATCCTGTTTGTACTATCAGCTTATGCCTTTGGACTCTAACCTTTCAGATTTGACTCTAGAACATTGTCCATTAATTTTTTTTAAATTTATTTTATTTTATTATTTAATTTATTTTATTTTTTCCAAGTTTTTATTTAAATTCTAGTTAGTTAACATACAGTGTAACACTAGTTTCAGGTATAGAATTTAGGGATTCATCACTTACATACAACACCCAGTGCTCATCACAAGCGTCCTCCTTAACCCAACACCTATTTAGCCCCACCCGCTGCCCACCTCCCCTCCAGTTACCATCAGTTTGTTCTCTATAGTTAAGAGTCTCTTTCTTGATTTGCCTCTCTTTTTTCCCCCTTTGCTCATTTGTATTGTTTCTTAGATTCCACACATGAGTGAAATCATATTGTATTTGTCTTTCTCTGACTGACTTACTTGGCTTAGCATAATAGTCTCTAGCTCCATCCATGTCATTGCAAATGGCAAGATTTCATTCTTTTTGATAGCTGACTAACATTCCATTGTATATACATACTACATCTTCTTTATCCTTTCATCAGTTGATGGACATTTGGACTCTCCCTACTTTGGCTATTGTTGTCATGTATTTCTTTAATAGCATTTTACACCTATCTCCGCTACATACTGTATAACTTAAGTGTTAAATGGTGTCATCTTCTTCTTTTAAATGCAATAGTTTTAATATGCATCTCATACTGTAGGGACCATATTACCATACTCAATCCCTCTAGATTCTTGGGGTTAACGGAAGGAAGCAAGTGTTGCTTAACAATGCTGTATATTTCCCCTAGTCATATATAGATTCATGTTCTGGTTTATACCTAATAGGTCTATTTTCTGAATCATTTGTGCATTCTATGTTATATAAATGCAATTGGTATAACCCACAAGGAACTTAAAATTGAAGGGAACTAGACAATTTTCTTCTTAGTTTTCACCACCTATCATAATGTTGGAGGACCACTCTATTATGTTGTACCATTCTCTTTACCAAATAATACCACTAAATTTTTGTACAAAACAGCTTAGCCATATTTTACATTTTATCACAATATCTCAGGAATTCATCATCAACACTTGAAAATATTTTTCTAAACAATCACACTTCTGTACCAAAGTGAAATTTTGTGATAGTTAATATCCCACCCTCAAGATATAGGTTTCTATATAGGATTCTATCTTTCAGTTCTTGCCCAATGCTATAGTGTTGGGTTCTTACATTTATTCAAGAACCAGTAAGTACTTACTGACCATACTTTGAATTAGATAATTAGGAAATAACACCTAAAATGTTGATGACTTAATTCCTATATGCTTCACCTAAGTAAGGTGTATACTTTGCCTAATTTTTTGCCTTTAAGCATACAAGTCATATTTAAAATATATAGTGTAATATTTTATTATTAAATATATATTATTAAACATACAAAATATTAAGTGGAATTTTATACACAATATATAAATTATATAAATATGTATATTTATTATGTCCAATTATTCTATATAATTGAGAAACAATTGCTTACCAATTGTTTTCAAGACATCCAGGGTGGCAGGATTTATGGTGGACATACCCATTACCTTAAAATAGTCACTTGGCTTATTTACAATTCTTCCCACATGTCCTTCCTCATTGCCCCCAATCCATTCTCAGACAAATGATGATATGCTGTCAGTATAGTTTAGTTTGCATTTTCTAGAGTTTTATACAACTGGAATCATATAAAGGACTCATTTTTGTGTTACTTCTTTCATTTATCATAATTATTTTGGGGTTTAACTGTGATGTTGCTTGTGTTGTATTTTATATAGTAGTGTTCCATTTTAAGTGTGCACATTTAGGTTTGGGTTTTGATTTGCCTTTTTGTCTATTATAACTTAAGTTGCTATAAACATTCATGTACAGGTCTTTATAGACATATGCTTTCATTTCTCTTACACAAGTATCGAAGAATGAAATAACTGGTTCATATAGTAGTTGTGTATTCAAATTCTTAAGAAAATGATAAAATGTTTTACAAAGTGATTATACCAATTCATATCCCCACTAACATTGTATGAGAGTTCCAGTACCTGCACATACTTACCAACAATTGGTATGACAGTCTTTGTAAATTTAGCCATTCTAATAAGAATGTAGTGGCATATTATTGTGATTTTAATTAACATTTCCCAAATGACAAATGGTGTTGCATTTTTTCATGTCCTTATTTGTCATCCCTAAGTCTCCTATGGCAACACATCTTCGAATACTTTGCCCATTTTTTAAAAATTAAGTTTTGTTCTTATTGAGTTATACTATTATTTAGTTTTAAGAGCCTTTTTAGATTTGACAGAATGTTCTATATAGATGATCTTATTAACTCTAAATAAATATTTTAATTTTGCTTTCCAATCTGTATGTGTTTCATATCTTATTTTTGCTTCATTATACTGGTTAGAAATTTTAACACAAGGGAAGAGATGATGAAAGCAGAAATCCTTGTCTTGTCTTGATGTTAAAGGTGATAGCACTTAGTCCTTCACCAATAAATATAATAGTAGTTGTTGGGGGTTTTTTGTTTGTTTCTTTCTTTTGGTCTTTTTTTTTTTTAATATATATAGAGAGAGGCAGAGGAGGGGCAGAGGGAGAAGTAGAGAGAGAATCCTAAACAGGCTCCATACTCAGCATGGAGCCCGACACTGCAGGGCTCAATCTCACAACCCTGAGATCATGACCTGAGCAGAAATCAAGAGTCAGACCCTTAATCGACTGAGCCACCCAGGTGCTCCAGCTGTTGGTTTTCATAGATGTCCCTTGCCATGTGGAAGACGTCTGTATGTTCCTAGCTTCTTGAGAATTTTTATTTCAAAATGGATGTTAGGTTTTTCAAATGCTTTTCTGCATGAAATCATCACATTTTTCTCCTTTATAGTTTTCTGTTATGATGAATTACTTTGATTGCTTTTCAAATATTAAACAAACTTTCAGTCTTGGAATAAGCCACACTGGATCATCGTTTAGAGTCTTTTTATATTACATTTGCTAAATTTTGTTTAGAATTTTGCATCTAGGTTCATGTGTGATATTTACCTAGAGTTTTTATTTTTCTGTAGTTTCTTTGATTTTGGTTTCAGATTAAAGATCATCCCATAAAATGAGTTGAAAGTTTTCCCCCTTCTTTGATTTCCTTCCTGTAAGACTTTGTGTAGAAAGGATATTTTTCTTTCTAAATGTTTGGCAGAATTGCAGAATTCACATGGAAGGGTTTTTTTGCCTGAATTTTTCTTTGTGGGGAGCTTCTTTATAAGTTTAATTTTTAAAATTAGTTATCTACTTCTTTTCTTAATTTTAATGCCAGTATAAACAATGTTATATTAGTTTCAGGTGTACAGTATACGGATTCAACAATTCTATACATTACTCAGTGTTAATCATGCTAAGTGTACTCTTAATCCCCTTCACCTGTTTCACCCATCCCCCCACCTACCTCTCTGGTAACCATCAGTTTGTTCTCTACGAGTCTGCTTTTTGGTTTGTCTCTTTTTTCTTTGTCTCTTTATTCTTTGTTTTGTTTCTTAACTTCCACAGGTAAGTGAGATCATATGGTATTTTTCTTTATCTGACTATTTCACTTAGCATTATTATGTTCTAGGTCCATCTATGTTGTTGCAGATGGTAAGATTTCATTCTTTTTATGGCTGAGTAATATTCCATTGTATATATATAATATACACCACAATTTCTTTATCTATTCATCCATTGATGGACACTGGGCTGTTTCCAAAATTTAGCTATTGCAAATAATGCTGCAATAAACAGAGGGCTGCACATACCTTTTTGAATTAGTGTTTTTGTATTCTTTGGGTAAATATCCAGTAGTGGAATACTACATCATATGGTAATTCTATTTTTAATTTTTTGCATAATCTCCATACTGTTTTCCACAGTGGCTGCACCAGTTTGCTTTCCAGTGCATGAGGGTTCCTTTTCCTCCACATCCTTGCCAAAACTTGCTGTTTCTTGTGTTTTTTACTTTAGTCACTTCGACAGGTATGAGGTGATACCTCATTGTAGTTTGATTTGTATTTCCCTGATTATGAGTGATGTTGAGCAATGTTTCGTGTGTCTGTGGCCACCTGTATGTCTTCTTTGGAGAAATGTCTGCTCATGTCTTCTGCCTATTTTTAATTAGATTATTTTTATTTTTAGGGTTGAGTTGTATAAGTTCTTTATATATTTTTGATGCTAAACCTTTATTGGATATGTCATTTGCAAATATCTTCTCTCATTCAGTAGGTTGTCTTAGTTTTGTTGACTATTTCCTTAGCTGTGCAGAAATTTTTATTTTGATGTAGTTGCAATAGTCTAATTTTGCCTCTGTTTCCTTTGCCTCAGAAGACATATCTAGAAAAATGTTGCTAACGCCAATGCCAGAGAAATTACTGCCTGTGCTCTCTTCTAGGATTTTTATGATTTCTGGTCTCAATTTAGGTCTTTAATCCACTTTGAGTTTATTTTTGTGTTTGGTATGAGAAAATGGTCCAGTTTCATTCTTTTGCATGTAACTGTCTAGTTTTCCCAATACCATTTAGTGAACAGACTTTTTCCCATTGTATGTTCTTGCATCCTATATCAAAGATTAATTGACCATATAAGTGTGAGTTTATTTCTAGGCATTCTATTCTATTCTATTCTATTCTATTCTATTCTATTCTATTCTATCTGTATGTCTATTTTTTGTCAGTAGCATACTGTTTTCATTACTACAGCTTTGTAGTGTACCTTGAAATCTGGGATTGTGATACCTCCAGTTCTGCTCTTTTTCAAGATTGCTTTGGCTTTTTGGGGTCTTTTGCAGTTACATACAAATTTTAGAATTATTTGTTCTAGTTCTGTCAAAAATGCTGTTGGTATTTTGACAGGGATTGCATTAAATCTATAGATCGCTTTGAGTAGTATGCCCATTTTAACAATATTTGTTTTTCCAATCCATGAGCATGGAATATATTTCCATTTGTTTGGGTCATCTTCAAATTCTTTCATCAATATTTATAGATTTCAGAGTTCAAGTATTTCACTTCCTTGGTTAAGTTTATTCCTGGGTATTTTATTATTTTTAGTGCAATTGTAAATGGGATAGTTTTCTTAATTTCTCTTTCTGCTACTTCATTTTTAGTATATATAAATGCAACAGATTGCTGAACATTGATTTTGTAACCTGTGAACTTACTGAATTAATTTATCAATTCTAGTAATTTTTGGTGGAATCTTAAGGGTCTTCTATATATAGTATCATGTCATCTGCAAATAGAGAAAGTTTTATTTCTTCCTTACCAATTTGGATGCCTTTTATTTCTTTGTCTCATCTAATTGCTGTGGCTAGAACTTCCAGTACTCTGTTTAAAAGTGGTGAGAGTGGACATCCTTGTCTTGTTACTGATCTTACGGGGAAAGCTCTCAGTTTTTCACCATTGGTATGATATTAGCTGTGGGTTTTTCATATATGGCCTTCATTATGTAGAGGTATGTTCCCTCTAAACCTACTTTGTTGTTGTTTTATCATGAATGGACGTTGTACTTTGCCAAATGCTTTTTTTGCATCTATTCAAATGATCATATGATTTATATCCTTTCTCTTGGTTTGATGTATCATGTTGATTGATTTGCAAATTTTCAACCACCCTTCTATCACAGGAATAAATCTGACTTGATCATGGTGAATGATTTCTTTAATGTATTGTTGGATTCAGTTTGCTAATATTTGTTGAGGATTTTTGCATCTATGTTCATCAGAAATATTGGCTTGTAGTTCTCTCTCTCTTTTTTAGTGACTTTGTCTGATTTTGGTATCAGGGTAATGCTGACCTCATAGAAGGAGTTTGGAAACTTCCCTTCCTCTTCTATTTTTTTTTTTTTTGAATAGTTGAGAAGTATAGCTATTAACTCTTCTTTAAATGTTTGGCAGAATTCACCTGTGAAGCCATCTGGTCTTGGAACTTTGTTCATTAGTTTTTGATTACTGATTCAATTTCATTGCTGGTAATTGGTCTGTTCAAATTTTCTATTTCTTCCTGCTTCCATTTTGGTAGGTTATGTTTCTAGGAATTTGTCCATTTCTTCTAGGTTGTCCAATTTGTTGGCATATAGTTTTCCGTAATATTCTCTTATAATCCTTTGTATTTCTGTGGAGTCAGTTTTGATTTCTCCTCTTTCATTTCTGATTTTATTTATGTCCCCTTACCCCACCCCTACCTCCTACCCCCTCTTTTGAGTCTGGGTAAGGATTTATCAATTTTGTTGATCTTTTCAGAGAACTAGCTCCTGGTTTCATTGATCCCTTCTAGTATTTTTTTTTTTTTAGTTTCTATTTTGTTTATTTCTGCTCTAATCTTTATTATTTCCTTCCTTCAACTAGTTTTTGGTTTTTTTGTACTTCTTTTTCTAGCTCCTTTAGGTGTAAGGTTAGGTAATGTATTTGCTATTTTTCTTGCTTCTTGCAGTTGGCTTGTATTGCTTTAAACCACCCTCTTAGAACAGCTTTTGCTACATCCCAAAGATTATGGACCATTGTGATTTCATTTTCATTTGTCTCCATGTATTTCTGATTTTCTCTTCTATTTCTTGGTTGATCCATTCATTGTTAGTACCATGTTATTTAACCTCTATAAATTTGTGTTCTTTCTAGATTTTTTCTCATTGTGTTTGATTTCTAGTTTCATAGCATTTTGTTGGGAAAGATGCATGGTATGACTTCAGGCTTTCTGAATTTATTGAGACTTGTTTTGTGGCCTAACGTGATGTATTCTGGAGAATGTTCCATGTGCACTTGAAAATAATGTGTATTCTGCTGTTGTAGGATGGAATGTGCTGAATATATTTGTTAGATCCACCTGGTCCAATGTATGATTCAAAGCCACTGTTTCCTTGTTGATTTTCTGTTTGAATGATTTATCCACTAATGCAAGTGGAGTGTTGAAGTCCCTTACTATTTTTATATTATTTTCAATTACTTCCTTTATGTTTGTCATTTGCTGCTTTACATATTTGGCTGTTCCCATGAGAGGTGCATAAAATATTTACAATTGTTATATCTTCTTGCTGGATTCTTCTCTTTATGATTATATAGTGTCCTTCTTTGTCTCTTGCTACAGTCTTTGTTATAAAGTCTATTTTGCCAATATATGTACTGCTATCCTGACTTTCTTTTCACTTCCATTTGCATGATAAATTCTTTTCCATCCCTTCAGTCTCAATCTGCAAGTGTCTTTAGGTCTGAAATGAGTCTCTTGTAGGCAGCCTATAGATGGGTCTTGCTTTTTTATCCACTCCATCACCTTATGTTTTTTGATTGGAACATTTAGCCCATTTGCATTCAAAGTAATTATTGCCATTTTGTTACTTGATTTATGGTTGTTTTTGTAGTTCTCTGTTCTTTTCTTCTTTTGCTCTCTTCTTTCATGGTTTGCTGGTTTTCTTTAGTGATATACTTGGATTCATTCCTCATTATTTTTTTGCTTATCTATTACTGGTTTTTGATTTGCCATTACCATTAGGTTTATATATAACATCTTATACATATAGTAGTCTACATTAAATTGTTGGTCATTTAAGGCTATACCCATTCTTTACTCCTCTCCTTCACACATTTTAGGTATATGGTATCATACTTTATATCCTTTTACTTTGTGAATCATTAACTGATTTTTATAGAAACACTTAATTTTACTGCTTTTGTGTACTACTTTTCTTACTCCTAATTATGGTCTTTTCTTCCCATTCAAAGAGTCCCCTTTAATATTTTTTGTAGGTCTGGTTTAGTGGTGAAAAATTCCTTTAATTTTGTTTAGGAATCTCTTTATCTTTCCTTCTATTCTGAATGATAGTTATTTTGGATAAAGTATTCTTTGTTGTGTTTTTTTTTGTTTGTTTGTTTGTTTGTTTTCCTTTCAGCCCTTTGAGTATATCATGCCTCTTTCTTCTGGCCTGCACAGTTTCTGCTAAAAAATCCACTGATAGTCTCATGGGATTACCCTTGTTTGTAACTGTTTTTTTTTTTTTTCTCTTGCTGCTTTTAAAATTCTCTCATCATCATGAGTTCCCTTAATCTATTTTCCTTCTTTATTAGTCTTTCTTCTCTCTTCTGTTCAGCTTGATTGATTTCCAGTACTTTGTCCTCCAGGTCACTGATCCACTCTTCTGGTTCCTCTAGTCTACTATTTATTCCCTCTAGTGTGTTTTTAATTTCATTTATTGAGTTCTTCATCTCTGATTAGTTCTTTTTTATGTTTTCTATCTGTTTGTTGAAGATCTCAGTGAGATCCTCCACTCTTTTCTCAAGTCCAGTGAGTATCTTTATGATGATTACTTTATATTCTCTATCAGGTATATTACTTATCTCTGTTTCATTTAGCTCTTTTGCTGTGATTTTGTCCCATTCTTTTATTTGGGGTATATTCCTCTGTATCCTCATTTTGCCTAAGTCCCTGTGTCTGTTTCAATGCGTTAGGAAACTCGTCTACATCTCCTGCTCTTGGAAATAGTGCCCTTTTGAAGAAGTCCTGTAGTGCCCTACAGTGCAGTCTCCTCTGTTCACCAGAGCCTGCTGCTTTAGGGGTGTCTCCAATGTGTGTTGCATGCACCCTACTGCTGTGGCTGAGCTGCATTTTCCTTCAGTCTAGTTGTCTGCAATGGCTCTCTTTGCCTGTTTTTGGCAGGGTTGGTCTCTGTGTTGTTAGCGGGCCAGTCTGGGGCCTCCTTGGGCTTGAGTTGAGTCAGATCAGGCATTTGCCAGAGATGCAGTAGCACTGAACTGCAGGGGCCTGTGTTATCCCCTGAGAAGTTTTCACTGGTGGGTGGGGCCAGCAATTAGACCATATGTCTACCCCTGCTACCACTACTGGGGCCACAGTCAGACTGGTATGTGTGGTTATGTTTCCCTTTCCCTAGGGCAAGAGTCACTTTCGAGTAGTGATGGCCCCTGCCGAGGCTGCTTGCACAGTTAGTCTTGTGGCACCACTTTTGGATGGGCTCCAGCTGAGGAAATACTGGAGGGGCCAGGTCCCCAGGAGAACTCAGGGGCAGTAAGTTCCATGCTGCTCTGCTGCAGGAGTGAAACTGCAGCCACTCAAGAAAACTCCTTCCTAGGCCAGGCTACAGGGGGTGTTTTCACAGGAGAACATGGGGCTAGGGGCACTGTTAGCAAGCTAAATGGATAGTGTTTGTGCTCTGTTGGTTTCCACAGGTGCTCATGCAGCTAGGTTGGGGGGCAGGGAGGAAATAGTGCCCACCAGCTCCTTTGGGCTTAGAAAAGTCTCAAAGATCCCTACCCTTCCATGGGTAATGCTCTGAGATTAGTAAATATATCTCCTTTCCATATACCCCAGGCATTTATCAAACTGCTACTTCTATGCTATATTTCAGCAGGGCTACTGTGTGTATTTAAGGGTTTGGACTCAGCCCTGTTGGCTCTCTCAGAGCCCAGTCTGCTGATTTTTAAAGTTCCTGATGTTAAGCCCTACTGATTGTTAGGCTTCTTCAGTTCTCAAAGACAAATTTTATGGAGATTTGTCTTCTCTGTGTGGGTCCCCCATGTCTGAAGTGCCTGGTATGGGATCTGGTCTTCTCCCTTCTCCATGACCATAGTGTCTCTTCATCCTGCAGACAGTCCCTTGGGTCCCTTTTGCTTCCCCTACATTTTAGCCTTTCCTACCCTCCTATATGTGGCCTCTTCTCTACATTTAGTTGTGAAGAGTTTGTTCTGCTGGCCTTTGGGTCATTTTCTATGTTATTTACACTGATGTGCGTGTTATCTAGTTTTATCCATGGGATGAGGTGAACTTAGGATCCTCCTACTCTGCCATTCTTCCCCAGAAGTCTGGTTATCTATTTCTTTTTGAGTGAACTTTGATAGTTCATGTTTTTTCTAAAGAATTTTTCATTTTATCTCCGTTGTCAAATTTATTGGCATATATATTATAATATTAATTTATTGTTTTAATTTCTGAAGAAGCTGCAATGGTATCATTTCTCTTGAGGTTGATATTTTTTTTCTTTTTATGTTGATAAGTTTTGTCAGAATTTTATTCAATCTGTTTGATCTTTACAAAAAACCAGTAGTTGGTTTCATTAATTTTCTCTATCATTTTTCTGTTTTTCATTTTATCAGTTTTTGCTATGGTCTTTAATATTTTCTTTTTGCTATTTATTTTGGGTAGAATTTTCTCTTTATGTTCTTGTTTATTAAGGTAAACAAAAAATTAATAGAGCTGCTCAATGCTATAAATTTTTCCTTTGTGCTATTTTAGCTTCATCTCACAAATTCTAATATGTTGTATTTACCATTTTCATGCTATTCAGAATGCTTTCTAAGTTTCATTTTGATCTCACTGACCCACATGTTATTAAAATATGTTATTTAATTTATAAACTTCTATAGATTTTCCAGATACCTTTCCATTACTGATTTCTAATTTTATTTTATTGTGGCTAAAGAACATACTTTGTATGACTAAATTCTTTTAAATTATTGTGAATTCTCTTATTACCTAGACAACGGTACACCATTCTTATTCAATTACAAATTCACCACAGTGTGAGTGTCCATAGGTTTTTATTTTGGGAGATTTGAGTTTTCCTTTGTAAAATAATGAATGGCCAAATTTTGTGAAACTTACATATCTGTTTAATCTATAACTTTCTTTCTTTTTAAAAAAATATTTTATTTATTTCAGAGATAGAATGGGTGGGGGGCGGAGGGACAGAGGGAGAGAATCCCAAGCAGACTCCCTGCTGAACACAGAACCCAACTCAGGAATTGATCTCACAACCCTGTGATCATGACCTGAGCCAAAATCAAGAGTCAGAAACTTAATGGACTGAGCCACTCAGGCACCCCTAATCTGTAATTTTCTGAGAGGACATTCTCACACTACAATTTTAGATTAATCCATTTCTACCTGTAGAATTCTAGTCTCTGCAATGATAGAATAATGTACAGATGACCTGCCTCTTCCCAACCACAGACAATTGTAAAACTTGAAAGACAATACGAAGCAACTTTCTTTTTTTTTTTTTTTTTTTTGAGGCTTTGGAAAGCAGATAGTGCACGGCCATGGTCCTAAAGAAGGAAAATACTTGATTTGAGTTCCATGTTCACCCTCTCTTCTGGTGCATTCTGCAAACTATGGTACTGGGAAATGGAATACAAATAAAGATCATCAGGTCAGCAAGGTGGAGGTGACAGTAATCAGATCCCAGATATTATGAGGAAGTTGATATTTGTGAGTAAGGGAGCTGGAGATGAGGAAACTGTATAGAGGGGAGTCTCAGAAATCTTCATAGGTTTCCTCCTGAATTCCAGCCAAATACTAAGCATATATTCAGGTTATACAAGGCCTGAAAGAGAACAGTCACTGGGAGACTAAAAACTGGATGGAGATCTCATAGGTCCCACAGTGCTAAGAGATACTAAAGCATCCAGTAGCCAGAATGGAGATACCTTGTTGAACACAAAAAAATTCAAATTAAAAAAAAAAAAAAAAAAAAAAACACATACACTATGAGGCAAGGGCTAATATAGTCTTACACTAAGGATTATAGTAGATCTATCTTAAACCTAAACCAAAACTGAATGAGGCCTGTCCAAATGATAGTAATTATACTTCTTTCAAAATAAAAATCAACACTTTTTAAAGGAAGACAACACAATCACAATACTCAGCAGCATAGTAACACAATGTTCATTAAATAATAATAATAATAATAAACAACATCACTCATTTAGGAAGAATGAAAATGTGACTTATAACCAGGAAAAAAAAGTCAATAGTAACAGCCTTAAAGATAACAAAATTTTTGTTATTAGCAGACCAAGAGCTTAAAACACCCACTATAGATACATTTAAGGGTATAAAGAAAGAAAATATCAATACCACAGGTCAATGAATGGGAACTTGAAGCAAAGAAGTTAAAACTGTAAAATCAAATAATCAAATAGAAATTCTAGAACTTAAAAACTTAATATCTGGAATGAAGAAAATGCAAGAGATGGGCTTTACTACAGATTTAATACTACAAAATGAAGAGATAATGAAGTTGAAGACTGTATAAACTATCTAATTTGGTCATATTTCTCAAGTCTCTTTTATTCTTTTAAATTCCCTCTTCCTTTTTTTTACCATGAATTTGTCAGAGAAACAATGTTTTCCTATATAAAGTCCCACATTTTGGATTTAAGGAACCCTCTCACTCCAATATCTGACATTTTTCATTTATTCTAGTGTTTTTTTTCTACTCAACTGTAATTCTAATCCCGGTATTTTTCTAATGGAAATCTCTGTCAGTTTCTTTGGAATATTCTGAGATATTTCTGTATCTCTAAAACAGTACCATCTGATAGGATGGTATGAGTCATATAAGCTCATAAAAGCTTTAACTTTTCTACTAGTCACACTACAAAAAAATGAAAAGAAACAGGTGAACTTAATTTTAACAATACATTTCACATAATTGATTTATCATAAACAATAACATTTCAATTTTATATCAAAATAAAAACTTGGGATATATTATGGTCTTTTTTTTTTCTTTTGGGGGGGCACTAAGTTTTCAAAACATGGTGAGTATCTCATTATCAGTAAATTTTGATCCAGACTGGTTCAATAGCCATATATGGCTAGTGGCCACTGTATTTATTTATATTTTTTTAATTTTTTTATTGTTATGTTAATCACCATATATTACACATTTGTTTTTGATGTAGTGTTCCATGATTCATTGTTTGTGCATAACACCCAGTGCTCCATGCAGAACGTGCCCTCCTTAATACCCATCACCAGGCTGACCCACTGTATTTAACACCTGCGCTCTTGAGATAAAACTACCCCAGGGTGCTCTGATATTCATGCTGCCTGTTTAGTGGGGCTTAGTGAATATTTGTAAACTCTCACCCACAAATTATAGCCTATAAATTATTTTTCCTGTTTCAATTTTCTCAGTGTGTGGGAGAATATCTGCTGGGATTTTCTGGATTCTGAGACTTTAGAGCTATTAGAACTCTCTTTTTCTCCCCCCCCCCCCCATTACTTTTGCAAAGCTATTAAACCCATGAGGAGTCTGAGGAATTTGCTGTTTCAGTTATGTTCTGGGTATGACTGGGTTGGGGCGATAACTCGTAACTTACTTTTGTTGAAACTATGTTGCTTGTGTGTTTTCTTTGCTGTTCCAATTACTATTTATGTTTTTCTGTTAGGGTTTACAAAGCAAACAAAGCATCATTATTTTGTCCAATTCAGAATCCTACCTACTTAGATTTACCTACCTTTTCTACCAATTTGTTTGTTCAACAAATCAAAACCTTTTTTCTAAGTTTTCTTTTAATACTCAATAAATTCACAATTGAAAACTTTCTTTGTGAATGTTAGCTGGTATCTGCTTATTTTTTTTTTTTATTATGTTTCATTGGTTTCTTGGTTCATCCCTTTTTCCCCCGTTTTTAATTATATCTTTCTCTTTCTTTCCTTATGATGTTACCATTTTGATAAAGTAATCTTTATATATTTTCTTCAAAGGTTTTTTTGAAACAAACCAAAATCTTATTTAGCTTTATTTCTCCTTAATTTTGAATGTCAGTTCTGTTGGACATTTGGAAAACTGTTCCTGATGATTTTAAAGATATTTTTCTATTGTTTCCTGGCAGCCAGAATTGTTGATAAACTATCTGATATTTGTTCTTTTGTAAGGAACTAGAATTTTGTCTATGGAATCTTTTAGGAATTTAATTTGTTCATCTTGGGACTCTGAAACTTCATCAAGATGTCCTGGCTATGATACTCACTTTCCTGGAACTAGGTGTGCCCTTTTGGTCTGAAATCTCCCTCAATTTTAAGAAGTATTTTTTTATTGTGTATCTGCTTCTTCCTGTTTTTTTTTTCTTTTTTTTACTTTTATAACTACATTTGATTGATTTTGGAATTTCTGTATCTATTCTCCTGTGTCATTACTTTCTTTAATTCTTCCCATTTCTTCCTTCCTTCCTTCCTTCCTTCCTTCCTTCCTTTCTTTCTTTCTTTCTTTCTTTCTTCTTTCTTTCTTTCTTTCTTTCTTTCTTTCTTTCTTTCTTTTTTAAACTGTGGGTTTTTTGTTTTGTTTTGTTTTGTGTTTTGTTTTGGCTAAGCCAGGAGAAAGTACCACCTAATAGTTATAGAAGATTACAAGGAATTTTCGGGAGTTAAGTGTGAAAAGAGTTGTACTGAACTGTAAATGTTTTTTGTTTGTTTGTTTCTTTGTTTTTTACTTCTGGGCATCCTAAAAGAAGGAGCCAAGAGAAAGAAAAAGACAATTTTAAAAATAATAACTAACCAACAGAATAGAAAGTGACACCAGGAGGCCTAAGAGGAAACAGACAGTTGTTCTTCTGAATCAAAAAGAAAAAGGAAAATGTAAAAAGAAAAAGAAAAGAAAAAAATGGTAGGTCCGAGATGCCCTGGATTCCAGATGAACTAGACATCAATGAGAGGAGGATTATCAAGGCAGAATGCCAAAGCAAGTCTTCCCAAATGTGCAAATAAGTTATAATAAATATGTTATACTTTAAAATATATGTGTTCTTAAATAACTCAGTGTTTTTCTCATTCTGAGGTTTTTTAAGAAGCCTTTTTTTAACCGCTGTAAAGTCATTTACCAAAAATAAATATTGTGCTTTCATTACATCATTTTCCTAGTCTTTTTTATCATTACAATTAAAAGTCCTACAAAATATGCAAATGTATTTACAAAAAACTGAGCCAGCATCATTTAAACATTCCTGTTTTTCAAAATTCCTTGTAAACAGTTTTCAGAAATTCCTCAAAGATTGTTTATTTTTCTCTCTCTTCTTTAAGGTTTGTGTAAGTGTTTATTTGTGTTGTCCAGTTGTTTTAAGATGAAAGTTCCCAGGTGTCCCTCGCCTGGAAAGTCTCTGAGCAAGCAAGGAAGATGAGTGAGGTGGAAGGGGTTGAGGGCTTGAGGAGAGAGGGCAAGCATGTATCCAGATCCTGGGTAAGAAGGGCAACGGCTGGCAGTGGGCCTTTCTGCCTGGGGCGCAGCCTCCACAAGTGGTGGGCACCCACAAGCCTGCAAATCTGGATGAGTCTGGCCTGGCTTTAGGATTCAAGGGCTTCTGACAGAACTCCTGGGGAGAAGGGATGAGCACTGAGTCTAAACTCTACAACAGTACAGTCCTACAACATCTGGGATTTTAGTAGTAATGCTAACATCTATAGGGTTTTTTTCTCCTTTAATTTAAAAAAATTGCTTTCCTCTAATTTTTCTTCTATAATATAGGTATTTTAAACTTCTTTTAAGAATTCTGTACAATTATTATGATTTTAAGAGGGGAAAGAGAAGCATTTACAGACCTTGTACAAAAATTATCTTGCTTTGTCAGTCCCTTTTTTAACCTCCACGTTTTCTCATACTTCACTGTCAATGAGCTTAAATATTTTTGTTGCTTTCCCCAAATATCCACCAATTTGTTCATCTTAACAGCTCCATCCAGACATACAATATAGAAAACCGTAGGCAAGTGTCATAGACTTGAATGAGGGTAATCAAAGCACCTCTCAAAGTATCAAAGAAGATTATTTTGCTGTTTTAAAAAGCACTGAAGCATTTTTCCTTTTTTTGTTTTTGTTTTTTTGCAGTTTTTAATTTTTTTTTTATTACGTTTTTCAGAGAATTACTCTAAGCTGTTTCAAGAACAGCCATGAGGCAGGAAGGAAGTTCTCTTCCACCCACCCTCTATTTGACATAGAGCTACACATCTGCAATAAAAACCCTGGTCTTTTGGTCTGAAAGTAGCTAAAGGAATAATAGAGATGCTCAATGGCATCTTCCCAGCTGCCCCATGGGAACCAGGTCTGCCACACATCCCCAGCCTGCCTCAAAGGCCCACGGGCTAGAAAAGCCCTGGGGATCAGTGAGCAGCATTTCTTCCCAATTCCAGCATCCGCATCTGGTCTCAAATTATTTTGTTGTAAATTTGCCCTTTTTTGTGCTTTTTTTCCTCTCAATTTTCATCTTCTTCTTCTTCACCTCCTATATATTTTTCCCCCAAACATGTGCCCTCTGAACCCCACAGATTTTATACTTTCCTTAACAAAAGGTTACAGTTCACAGAGTGTGTCTGGAGTCTTCAGCTTGATTGATATTAGCTGGTATGTCAATAGTTCTTATTTTTAAATATATATTGAGAGAGGTTTGTTTCTTAATGTAGCCTGTTCAGCATCCTGCCCTTTGCAAGTCCTGGTCTCCCCCAGGTGCGGGAAAGAGACCCACTGACACTAAGTATGGGTGATTGGTCTCTCTGGGCTGCTTGGGCTGCACTTTGAGCCTCTTCATGTTCATCTGGAAGCTGTTCATGGCCTGGCTGATGGTCTGCGTGCTGGCTGGGTTGTTTGAGCTCACAGAGCCTTCTCTCTGTTGCTGGTGGATCACTGGAACTTACTGAGGGCAGAAAGACCTGTCTTACTTGACCATAGTCAGCACAGTGGGCTGCTGGACGTGCATACTTCTGACTCCAGCGTAGGCCTGCTGCAGGGGGTCTGTGCTGGTGTGGCTCTGTGCTTAGGGGTGGATGCTTTTGGTAAAACACAGCTTCCACAGCAGGTTGCCCAGTGGCCTGTTGGGGGGAAGGCCGGTGAGCCTCTCACCCCAGTAGGGGATGGGATGCTAGGCATGCACAGGTGGTGAAGTGATGCTCCAAAAGTGTTGCCACCTAGGTTGAGGTTATGGGTGAGGTCACCAGGCCGTTCATGTTGAGGACCACCATCTGCTGCATCTGGGCAGCAGTGAAGGTAGCCATGGGGTTCAGATAGCCATCCTGCTCGACTGATGCCATTAGTACCACTTGCTGCTACGTCAGTGCCTGTGTGTCAGTGCCATGGGCCTCAAACGGGAAGGCCATGGGGTTGAACATGCCCATCTGGAGAGCCATCTGTTGCATTCGCTGCATCATGTACTCCTTGTCACTGTCAGCAAACCTGACCGCCAGACTGGATGAGGCTCCCAGCATAGTCTAGCTCTTTCCATTTTTTTTAAATGTGTTTATAACACTAAGAAAATTTTCTGGGACCTTCCACCATTTGATTAATTTGATCTCTGGTATTGGCTATTTTTCTCTTTTCCCTGTTAGTTGACATAATTTTAATTTTACTTTGCCAAATTTATTTGCAGTTTATAGGAAATTTAATTCTTCTTTATAAGAGAAATATTATCCTAACCACTTTGATGAAATTATTTATAATTAGATAGAGTCTTTGTCTTTCTTATTAATTCTGTCACTTCAGCTGTTAATTCTTTAGTTTGTTAATTTTGGAACTTAAATTAGTGTTCTTTTCTCAACTTCTTTTCTGAATCTTATTCTTTTGTCCAGATTTTTAAAAAGATGTTCTTTGCTTGAATAATTGCCTTCTGCCCCTATTCACACTTTTCTGTGCTTCTCTGTGTATTTTAATGAGTGGGGAATGATATTTCTTAGAGTTCCTTGCCAGTTCATTTCTGGCTGGGCTCTACCAGTGGTTGGAGGAAGAGGACCAATAATCTCCATTAATACAGCAGTAGCTGACAACTATTCTGGAAAGAGCCTCTTTCCCACAGTCATCAGTCAGAATCAGCCCCTTATCTGTCTCCCTTGGTGCTCTTGTTATCCCCACCTGGCACTTTTTCTTGGGTTCATACTTTGATTTGGGTAGTTTCTCCCCCGTGCTGCAGTATCAATGGCGGGGCCCCTTGTCAAGGTCTAGGTACAGCCATGCAACTTCTCCTGTTCATTGTGGGCTCCAGGGAAAAAAGCCCCTCCCTTTTGTCCCCCAACCCTGCAGATCATAGCTCTATCCTGTAGTTACGAGTATCTGAGTTACCTCACTATTTCCCGTTTGCTCTCTTAGGCCTTCCAATACCTATGTAACCATTTTTCTGTATCAAATTTTCTCTGAAATACATAAAATGGTTTCTGTTTTCCTGGCCTTTGAATATACTCTTATTGTCTGTCTTTGGAAGCTTATTATACAGAGTTGCCAGATAAAATACAGGATGCAATATTTAGCATATCTTTGTAGTGAGAAAATGTCCATTGACTATCTAAATTTTTTTTTTAAGATTTTATCTATTTGACAGAGAGACACACAGCGAGAGAGGGAACACAAGCAGGGGGAGTGGGAGAGGGAGAAGCAGGCTTCCCGCAGAGCAGGGAGCCCGATGTGGGGCTCGATCCCAGGACCCTGGGACCATGACCCAAGCCGAAGGCAGACGCCCAACGACCGAGCCACCCAGGCGCCCCTTGACTACCTAAATTTAAATTGAGTTGAATGTCCTAAATTTTTATTTGTTAAATCTGACAGCTCTATGGTTATATTCCTCACCAACTTGCTCTTTTGGTCATGGTAGATTATGGTTTGGAATATACCACTGAGAGAGATATTCTATTGCTGGTCAGATATGAGGTTTCTTGCCTATTTCCTGAGGTAAGTATCTACCCGAGGCATTGTTCTCACTATCCAGTTCTACAGCCAGCACTCATTGCCTTAGACCAGCAACAAGTGTAGATGCTGCTGCAAAAACAGCGCCCTTGGGGTTTAGGGAATCATACTGTGTTGGAATTCATCATATGAAATCATTAATGTTAAGGGACAGTTTTCCTAAAATAATCTATATGGGTTTATCCTGAGTAATTTTCTATGTGAAAATTTATAGTCTACTCTTCTTCCATTCAATTGAGCTGAATGTGTGCATCTGTTTGTTGGAGAGTTCATATGTGAATATACAGAAACAATTACCAATTTCTAAATAAAACAGGCCACATAGACATGCTACCTTGTCCTACAACACTGTAGAAGATAACTACTTAAATTTCCATTTTTCTCTTAAACTAAGAGAAACAAATGAAAGATAAACACACATCTTGTGATTAATGTGGAACCTTGAATTTAATCAGTCATGCAAGGAATTTTTGGACTTCATGTGAAAGACCTAACAGATATAATGGTACATCTACTCGGAATCAAGAAGCAGATTTAATTAGACAATTAGTATTTTGTAGCTCAGTTCCCATTTTGACTGTCTTCCCTATTATTCTGGAATTCAACAGATCTTATGTATAGTATGCTAAAATTTAGCTAAATCCTTTCCCTACTCCATGAATTAAACTTTCTTGGAGGGAGCTTAAACTAAATACCTGATTCTGCTAAAACACGGTTGTACTTTATTACATTTTTCTAATATCTTTATATTTGTTTTCCACATGTGGCAAGATATACAGACAGGGTAATTTGGCAATAAAAGTAAAGATACAGGAACAGATGAGTATGATACAGAGAGAGAAAGATGGAAAACATCTTTATAAATATAAGATCAAGTCTATTAAAAATAATTTTAAATGAATAAAGCAAAATACTTTAGTCAAGAGTCTGGTTTTTATTAACTTAATTCTTTTTTCATGGCTTATAGAAAAATCTAGGCAAATAACTCATCCACTGTCTTATTTGTACTCAGGTTCAAAGGGAGTTATTGTCCAACTTAAATTAGTGAAAATATAGGCAACTAAACTGTAAAAGAGTGAGTGCTAAACAATGAATATTAACTATATTTTCATTGGAAAAATATATGCCTGGTTACTGTTCTATACTTATTATATACCATATTTCAAATCCAATTATTTCTAACAAATAAATTCATTCTCTTTTTTGTTAACAGGAATATGGATGACTAAGACTCTATAAAACCAAAAAAATGTTGAAAGATGTTAAATAGTTCTGATACCTTTTCAAGTTGGGTCCCCAGGAAGCAGATTCTGTAATGGAAACTAATGTGTAGGATAAGAACCTGAGGAAGGAAATAAAGAATAGGCAAGGGGGAAGGTTGGACTGCAATACAATTAAAAGCCTCTGCTAAGCCCAAATGGAACAGAGTCTGGGAGAACTACTCAGAAGCATTCTACTTTATGGTGAGAGGGCTGGGCCTATATAATTATGTATCAACCAGTGATACACATTGAAGGAGCAAGACCAGGAACGAAATGATTCTCTCCAGCTGAGGACAGTCTTCTAAGAGGGCTAACGGCTGGAAGCACTTCCACCAGCAAGGACTGTATCTTTCAATCTTGAAGGAAGTTTGAACTGCAAATCACAGATAGCATCCACTAAAATGTCATAAAAGCCTTATTTGGTAAACCAGCAAATATTATGGTTACCACTTGGAAAGAGAACGATGATCAAATAAAGTGAGTGACAGAAATAGGAAAATTGAAAATTCAGTATTGTTAACAAATGAGATGGAGAAAAAAAGAAAAACATTAGAAAAGTGTTATGCTTCTGAAAAACCTAATATATTCTATTGCATTATGGTTGAGATCATAATGATTGGCATGGGAGAGCATGGCTAAAGTTATTTAACCCTATTTATGAGGTAAGTTATTAGAACTGTTAATTAGGACATTTGGCACAAATAAAAAAAAATAACAAGTAAAATTCTTTGCACCTCTGATCTGTAGTTACAGAATTAGGCCAATAAGAAACCAAAAAAAAAAAAAATAGAGTGGAATAAGAATATCTATTTACTAAATATTTGATAGTGTCTAGAAGGTTCAGGCATTACTTGTGGCAAGACTTTCTGAAGATATAGGAGATAATTATACAGGGGCTCTATTTTTTAAAAAGTTCAAACACACACACCTCGTCTTAAGGTCAGTGTTCACTTAGTTCTCTATGTGGACACTGATATTTCCCTTTCAAACACTGAAAATACATAAACCTTTATATTTTACTAGATTTCATTGTAGATCTATTTGGTCTCTTATGCTTGTCCTCCTCTAGGGAAGAACAGAACACACAAAGTATGTTGCCTAAAATTACCTTATTTCTCTGAACTTCACCAGAGAATTATCTTGCTATTTTATAGGTGAACCATTCTGATAAGTAAGATATTTTTTTGAAACATCAAAAATTCAATTGCTGGACTAGGTCCAAGCAATGGTGATGCTAATAAATTGAAAATGAAATTATTGTCATATAAAACTATTTCTACTAAGTTCAAAAAATATCCACTTGGATATATCTTGTAGTTCATCTCGTTTAATTATCCCACTTATATGAGATACAGACTCAGAAATCAAGGTTACACAGTAAGTTAATTGAAGAAACGGGACCAGATGCAATTTGCTGGACATACAGAAGAAGTCTGGAATAGATGTTTAATAAATGTTAAAAAAATTATGTTCCTCAGTCATATGCTATAATATGTTTCCATTAAGCAATGCGGAGTATGCTAATATGGAACAATTTTCTTATCCTATACCTCAATCATGGCATCTATGACTTAGAAGAGAGAAGAATTTTATTATTGATGAGGAGAAAATAAAAATTAGGGGCATCTGGGTGGCTCAGTCAATTGAGCCACCAACTCTTGATTTTGGATCAGGTCATGATGTCAGGGCCATGAGGTGGAGCCCCACATCAGGCTCTGGGCTGGGTGTGGAGCCTGCTTAAGATTCTCTTTCCCTCTCTCCCTCTCTACCCCTCCCCTTGCTCACACACACACTCTCTCTCTCAACAACAAAATTAAATAGGTATTTCAAAATATAATATGAATATAGAATAGATATGTTCTATATAATAATATACTTTGTTATCAAATGTATATTTTCTGTGATTTAAAGATTTTTCCAGGACAGTTAAGTAGCCTGAGCTACTAATGCACCCTGTTTACAAACACAATATTTTTCCAAAATCTCTTTTTAAGGTATTCTTTGGGCATATCTTTACTTACTTGAAGATCAATCAGAGGTATAAACTATTGATGGTTCCAAATTCTTGAGAGGTGGGGTCTAAAGCAATCACATAGTGTTATTAGCTAAATAAAAAGAGTTTCTGCAGTTATATATTGGGCTGTCAACCAACAAGGTGAGAGCTCTGATATCCTCCGTATTGATATTCCTTCTTTAGTTTCTAAACACAGTTGTTTTGTTCTTTGGTGATATCAGTTATGTATAGCATGCAAACTACAAAACCTATGTTAATTCTCTTCAAAGTGTGTCTTTACAGTATTTATGACATTGCAATAAGTCCCTAGAAAAGTCTAAAGGAAGAAATTTCATATGTATATGAAATCTCTAAAACCTTTTTTGTTGCTTTTGCACCATTAACAAATAAAGGTCTCATTTCTTATAAATTAGTGTGTAATTTAATAAATCCATCAAATGATTCATATGTTTCCTTATCATCTTAATAAAACACTATAGAAATTGAATACTTTCTAAAAAAGAACAAGTATAAATTAATAAAAAACAGAATAAAGGTCATCATTCTATGAATAAATTTTTTTAAAGATTTTATTTATTTGAGAGAGAGAGAATGAGAGAGAGCATGAGAGGGAAGAGGGTCAGAGGGTCAGAGGGAGAAGCAGACTCCCTGCTGAGCAGGGAGCCCGATATGGGACTCAATCCCGGGACTCCAGGATCATGACCTGAGCCGAAGGCAGTCGCTTAACCAATTGAGCCACCCAGGCACCCACTTCTATGAATAAATTTAAGATGGCTTTATTTTTATATCATTTATGGTATGCTAGTAATGTGAGAGTATTTATCTAGGTTTGGATAAAATATAATTATTTACTTTTCTTAAAGAGTATCACTATAGGGCGCCTGGGTGGCTCAGTTGGTTAAGCGACTGCCTTCAGCTCAGGTCATGATCCTGGAGTCCTGGGATCGAGTCCTGCATCAGACTCCCCACTCGGCGGGGAGTCTGCTTCTCCCTCTGACCCTCCCCCTCTTGTGCTCTCTCTGTCTCATTCTTTCTCTCTCAAATAAGTAAATAAAATATTTAAAAAATAACAAGTATCACTATAAAGGAGAATGAACATTAAACACATGTTGCTAGACAAAGGGAAGGGTCCTTGCTTTTAGCTTTATAGTAAGGGAATACTAAAATTCTAAATTTTGGAATAAATTTTCTTTAGTGTTATTTGATACTGAAGAATAAGTTAATACATCTTTCCTGAGTTTGCTTATAGGGGCTTTGTAATGTCTATTGATAAATTGACTTTGCAAACATTCAAGCATGCCATTTGGCTTTCCCTCACTCTCTGGGCTCCTGTGCAAGATTATTTAGTAAGGTTTTTTGTTTGTTTTAAATTTAGAACAATTTTGTTTTCCCTTCCAATAGTACCTGAGTCCAAGGTCCAGAGGTTTTTGTTGTTATATGGGATTGAGACAAAATAATTTCTCCATACATTTTGGTCCTGTGATTATTAATGAATTTTAATTTCCCAAGTCCTTTGATGGTCTATTCTATTAAAAAAAAAAGGAAAGAAAGGAAAAAGCCCTGTTAGAGTTATGTTTAGGGAAGCATCACAGCAGGGCTGAGTTTAAAGAGTGGAATCTGACTGTCCATTTATTGTCCTAGGGAGCAAAGTATACTTAATTGATCTTTTCTTTAGTTTCCTCATAGTAAGTGGTACAAATCCTTGTCAGAAAAAGATGCTGTAAGAATTAATGAGCAATTCTATTTAAGAGCTCTATGTCTGACAACTGGTAGGCATTTAAAAATGCTTGTTGTATTATTGTTGTCATTGCTACCATTTTGATGGCTCTGTTAAAAATATTCCTGACAGCAGTTCAATTCCTCTCATGAAAAAAGTAAATAATCAGGAAAAACTTTTGAAGACATATAAAAGAAGATGCAATAAATTGATCCAATGTATTTTCATCTGGCAAAATGTATTTTGTACTTGACAATAATGGGATTGCAAGTATTCTAATTACTGAGTCCATTGTACTTTCTGACGTTTCAAAAGTAAATAGACAATTATAGATTAGCTGATAATTCTTTAAAATGAAACTTTGGTCCTTTGACACTTCTCAGTCCCCATTATAGATTGTTTAGAGGATTAGGTGAAGCCAGGAGGCTAAACAAATTATAGAAAATCTATATTAATATACAAATTCCTGCAGCAAAACCTGAATGACTATCAAACTGAAATAGAAATGCTGTTTGGACAATTTTCCTGCATTATCACTGTGCACAAAAATGTGCTGGTTCTATCAGAATGTTTTTAGATGGGAGGCTGCCATCCTTTTCTGGTGATCTCTTTGCAGAGAACACAAAATGCAACCATAGTATGAGTTCTGAGTATGGGTGCTACTCAGAAAGGCTTTCTGAATCTCTTGCCTTCTGTTTTATTCTCTAAACATATGAAAAAACTTCACAAGTATATAGTGACTTAAGGGATCACATTATAAGACAGTAAATTAAACAATATTTATATTTCTTTTGGTAAAACCCATGTGTTGGTCCTAATACACACACACACACACTCACACACACACACACACACACACACACACCCCAGAATACACACACATGCGCGCGCACACACACACACACACACACACACGAGAAGAGCCAAGATAAACTTTCTGTCTGAATTAAATTCTCTAAAAGCAGAATTCTAAGAACAGTATATCTGAAGTTGTATAACTAGGTCCCTTATTTTTTGTTAAGAAAGCTTATTATATATCATCAGAGGTTTAGGTCCAAGATCAGAATATCCCTGGTAAATATGAGAAGCTCTAACAATATATGTAAAGAGAGAACACAAGGAAGCTTATTTTAATCACTAGCAAGCAGCATCAGTGATTACTTGAGTAATAACTATCATTCTCCCCAGATTTAACATGTAAAGTCAAAATTCATTTTCGTCCTTAACTGTACTTTTATTTCCTATCTATGCTAAAGAGTGTTCCTTCTTTCTGTTCTGTAATTTTTGGTCATATTGGCTTCAATCACTATACAATTTTGTTGCAATATTCTCTCTGAATCTTTTATTCTATTTGAAATTAAACTTGAATTTCATGAACATCATAGTATGCATTTTCCTCTTCAAAGCACCTGTGTGCCCATGTGTGGTTCTATTTGTGTGTGTGGGTGTGTTCACTGTAGGGCTGTCTATTTAAAAGCATGATTTCTTGAAAATAGTTCACATGCATATAGCCCAGGCAAAAAATAGGGAAGGAGAAAGAGACGATGCATTGATTAACGGTGTAAAAGTCTTCAAAACATAGCTGCATCACTGACAGAAATAGGAAAGTGGCAGAGTTAATTTTTAAATGAAGTTGAGGCATTTGATACTACAGCTATTGAGGCTAAATTGACTAGCATATTGGCAACCAAATAGTGTTTCCCCTCTTAGTTCCCTTTATTTCTCAGTATAATCGAGTCTGTATTCTTTGTTTTATGCATCTACACAATATAGATTCTAGACTCACAAACTAGATAGCTACTCTTTAATAAACATTTACCATTTGATTGAATAATTTCAACAAGCTGTCATGATAAAAGATATTATTCTACATTATGGTAAAATTTGGCTGCTATACATAATTATTAGTTTTTTAATTATTAGAGTTCTCTATTTAAAAAAGGTACCTCCTGTTTTCTATAAACTAATTTAAAAGGCAGTCATTACTGGGGTGCATGGGTGGATCAGTCTCTTAAATGTCCAACTCTTGATTTCAGCTCAGGTCATAATCTCACGGTAGTGAGATTGAGCCCCGAGTCAGTATCCCTGTTCGGCATGGTGTCTGCTTGAGACTCTTTCTCTCTCCCTCTCCTTCTGCCCCTCCCCTTGCTCATGTGTACTCTCTCTCTCTCCCCACTCTCTCAAAATAAGTGAATAAAATCTTTAAAAAATAACAAATAAAACCCAGTCATTACTATATGATGAAAAATAAACTTTTCTGATGATTTAGTGAATGGGAACAGGAATGAACCGCTTTCCATTCTCAGTGGAGATGGATAATTTCTTATGATATTTTATATTCTTGAGTATATTATCCCTTTACCTGGAAATGCATCATTTGGCCAGTCACTCCAATACTTTATGTGTTTTACTTTGTTAATTTTACTGGATATTCTTTGCTTACTCCTACAGATCTGCTCTCCACTCCCACTTTGCTCTGTTCCCCAGAAAACTAATCTTTTTGAACTGCATCAAATGAATTCCCTTGCTCTCCGGCTTCCAGTTGGTTTGGCCAATGGAACTACTAGCAGTGTGTTAGTGGCTGATTAGAAAGACAAGGTATTTATAAAGCTAGATCCTTCACTGCCTGGTTGTAAGCTGATATTGGTGGAGACCTTCTCTCAAAGGGTCAGCAGCCCTCTTCTATAGTTGTAGGTGTTACAGAGTTCTGGTATCAACTTGCCCCTTTGTCACTTCACCCATAGAGGTGGTAACAGATTTCTCCCAAAACTATCCCTTGCTGAGATGATGGACTCTGAAAAACAAACTGAGGGTTCTAGAGGGGAAGAGGGTAAGGGGGATGGGTTAACCTGGTGATGGGTATTAAAAAGGGCACGTACTGAATGGAGCACTGGGTGTTATGAACAAACAATGAATCATGGAACACTACATCAAAAACAAATGATGTAATATATGGTGATTAACATAACAATAAAAAAATTAAAAACACACACACACAAAAAAAACTATCCCTTGCTGGTTTTTCTTAACTCTGCCAACACCTTTGTAAAACAAAACATCTTACTATCAATCTCTCTTGAATCACCCCTTTTGAGTGGGCTCTGTTTCCTCCCAGAAACTTAAATGATGATCACATTGGGTTAATTATTTTTCTCTCCAAAATTTTTGCTCCAAGTAACCTTTTTACAAAAAACTTGAGGACTGATTTTTATAGCATCTGAGTTTTGTATTTCAGATTCTCAGGTGTGGGCTACCTATTGGAGATGTGAAAAATGAACTCTTTTCTACATGATGATTTCAGGTTATCACAGAAACAAGAGGAACAATGAATATGAAATAGATATTTTAAGCTTGAAAAATAAGCAAAAAATACATTTTGATAATTTCCTCATAATTTAAAAGACAGAAACATTTGATATTATCATTCTTTTTTTTTAAAGATTTTATTTATTTATTTGAGAGAGAGAATGAGATAGAGAGAGAGCATGAGAGGGGAAAGGGTCAGAGGGAGAAGCAGACTTCCTGCTGAGCAGGGAGCCCGATGTGGGACTCTATCCCAGGACTCCAGGATCATGACCTGAGCCGAAGGCAGTCGCTTAACCAACTGAGCCACCCAGGCGCCCGATACTATCATTCTTATATTATTAAAGGTGGCTTTAAACAGAAGTTTTTAAAGACTGTGACTCTTATATTCTTGTGAACCTAGTTTTCCATCCCAGTGAAAAATTTCCCATTTATTTTCCCCACCCCTTAATATTTTGCCATAACACTGAATAAAACTTGAAATATAGAGTAATTTCACATATATGGATCATTTTCTTGTCCAAAGACATTTAAAAACCTCTGGGCCAGAAATCCTTAATTAATTAAGAGGACCAAAAATGTTGGTCAACCTATGTAAGTCAGATGGACAAAATATATAAGTAAGAAGTCATGGAAAAGATTTGGTTTTCTCTTAAAGTTCAGAAAATCAAATGCAAAATATAATATGTCAGCTAAAAATAAAAATAAATGGCAGCTGAGGAAGGATTTAAAATTCAGAATATTCAATTTAAAATAAAGTATATTGCTTTGCGTTTCTTGTTATACATAAGGCCAAAATCAATACTTATTATTATTTTGTCCACAACTAAGTCTAATAATCACATAACAAATGGCATTATTGCATTTGAATTCAACCACTTATAGAGGTCAACCATAGGAAAGTCAAGTAACTAATCAAAGCAAAACCAACACAAACCAGTAATTTCATCTGCAAATGCAGATGAAAATCAGGAACATGTAGCAAGGTAATATTTGCCTTCTGATTCTTATTTAAGCTGACATATGCCAACACTGAATTTTTTTCATACATAAGCTACATTAGTTATGTAAGTGCTACCCTAAACACCATTTATTTTTATTTTGAGCTTTTAATAATGACCTAAAGAAATTGTGCAGAATAAACAGATATTCCAACTTCATTTAATTGGTTTGAGTTATCTCTGTAACCCTAAGAAAAGCAGCCAGTGTTTGAACAAGAGTTGAAGTGTTATGGAGGAAATGTCTGAAATAGAGTTTAGATGTGAATCAAATGAGATTAAAGACAGTCTACATTGTTTTTTGTAAACTTAATCTCTATATAAAAACTAACATCTGAAGAGTAAATCTATGGAGTATTATTTTGCCAAACATGTCTATTAATATAAAATGGGAGAATGAGTGAAACATATGCAGTTTTCATGAGAAGTAAATACATGCTTTCAGGAGTGAAAGACATTAACATCTTATGGTTGGTTTGTTTGTTTTTAATAATATCTGTCAATCAAAAACTTATGAATAAAAAAAAAGAAAAAGCCTGCTATGCCAAACAGATTAGACACAGAGAGCTAAGAAAAGGAAGATGGATAGAATTGTTCATGGGGCAGATAATCTTTCCCCTTTCTTGCTAAGAATAAGCAGAGCTGCATTTGTGGAAACTTAACTAAGCAGAAACCTGCAGCGTCTGCTCAGCGCTGCTGACCTGCCAGCCGGAGAGAGTGCTGAGTTTAAAGGGTTTAAGCTCTCAAAGAAGCCAAGACTTGGCTGATCATCTTGGGCTCAGCATATTGTGAGGCATATGAACACTCTCTTCAAAACTGGCAGGCAAGAAAGACGGGAAATTGAAAATCTAAACACAGTAGCCAGTTAAAATTCAGACAATTGTAAGGGTTGTGTTTTCTCTGAAGCATTTGCTTATACTCTATGCCACTGAATAATAAATAAATGGATTTGCTTTTGGGGGGAAAGAAGAGCGGTAAAACTTGAGATTACCGCACTTTGGTGCACTGGAAAAAAGAAAAGCAAAAAGAGAGAACATATACATATTCTAGTAGGAAATAAAGAAATTTGTGTCAATTTTCTTCATATGATCTATTTTTCCCACTGTCCCTAGAAATTTGTTTATATTATTTATGAACAAGTTTTATTATTAATTTTAATAAAATTAAATGTTTGAATACATTTAACATAATATTCACCATTCTAATGAATAAACTCCAAAGGCATGCTTTTAGAAATGAATATGTGCAATAACCCAAAACTAACAATGGCTTCATTAAAAGTAAAAAAAAAAAAAATTTGACTCGGCTCAAAAATAGTTAAAGATATTAATTTCTATTCTATTTTGTTTTCTAGTTTAATATTTCTGGGTTTTCGGTATATGAGAGAAAACACAATGCCCCTCACTCCTGGGAATGTAAAAACATGTTGCCAACACCATCTCAAACTGACATAGTTTGGATTTGTTACATTGATACAAAAAAAAAAAATACTAACGACATTCAAAGTTCACCACTCCTGGGTACTTCATAGGCTGAGGGCCTGAAGGGCAGATGCGGCCCATATATTTGCTATCAGCATTTCTCCTGATGCCACCCAGAACTGCTGAGCTGCAAGCTGAGAACTATTGGTCACATTACTGACAAGTTTTTGAAAGGTTATGGATAAAACATTCACTGAAGTTATAGTAAACAGTCTTTTGCACTATATTTACATTCACAGTTCTAGGCTAAAACTAAAGTCCAGTTTCAATACAGAAAATGTCTTTTCCTCAAGAAAATGAGAAACACACGAGAATAAAATACATATATCATCTGAGACTCGACTCTGAATGATTTCAAACATACATTTGAATATCAAGAAACTTTTATATATTTTTTGTATTTATTACTACATAGGATTTGTTTTTGGCTTAATCTCTTTAAACTACTCTTTCAGTTTTGGATTAAATCTAATTAGTGTTTCAAAATATTATTATTCTAGAAATCAAAGTAGAATTCAATATCTACAAAATTTCTACCATGCATAGAGACATTAACTACATCAGTAAGGCAGAAAAAATGAATTTTTTAAAAGGAATTTAGACATTCTTTACTGTTAACACAAATTCAACAGAAAAGGAAGGGTAGGACTTTTTGATTACCTCCAGCCAATAAATCACATGCTATTTTAAATGGCTCTTTTGTTTGAGAAATATATCCTTTTCTAGGAAATAGATTTTCTTTCTGATATGGTCTTGCTCAAAATCTTTTCAGTTGAGTTGTTTTCATTGTGCCAAATTGAACTTTTTATAAATTGTTTGTGGGTGTCAAAGTTCCTTAATAGTTCAGTTGGATTGTTTACTCTCCAAGCAATAGTAAGTAGGCAACAACATTTCTGTCAGTGTTAAAATTTGATCTGCCAAGTTTTAATGTGTGGCTCAAGTAGGAGAAGCAGTTTGGTGGGAAAGCAAGCTGTCCAGTACTTGACAAGATTTGCTTTGTCAACAGTATGGCTGAAGGTGTTTGACATGATACATTCTTTCTCCATCATCCTTCCAGCCCTATGTCAGAATGTATATTCTCACCTGGACTCAATCTGCTGAATTCTTTTTAACAGGAAAAAGAAATGATTAAGGAATAACAGTAAAGGATATTAGAGAGTTTTTACACATTGATTTTCAATGAGACTGTGACTAGAGATAATGAATTCTTCTTTACATGCAGCAGTAAATTCCCTCATCTAGTCATATGAAGAAACAAAAATCTATCTTAAAAAAATTATTTCATAAGAAATCTACTTGTCCAAACTAAGAAAAAGTGCAGACACTGTGCAACTGAAGGGATTTCTTTGCAGTCTGAAATGGCTGTCTGACTTGGCTGTAAATCTCTCTCACACAATGCCTGGGGTCTTGCTTGCAGGAATGTAATGAAGTTACACTGCCTGAATGAAAATTTTAAAAACAAATTAGGGCAGAGGACCTTGCCATCTATCCATGATTTGTGGCAGTGCTTATCAGTAGCCAGTGTGGGGTGATTCACCATGAGAACACCAAATCTCTTTGTCCCAGGCTGCCATGTTTCAATCCAGTGTCAACATATCAGGGGAAATGAATGCTAAGCTGTAACAGTCATAGTGTCAGGCATGTTTGTAACACATGCACAGAGAAATTTACAGCTGGGAAAAACTATGACACATCCCCTAGTGACTTGCTTTATAGAGTTCTTGTTTCTGACTGATTCAGTAGCAGCCACATACCTTTAGACATGGTGACCTCACTGATCTTGAGTGTTTTCAACATGGCTGTATGGATTAAATTACTCTATGAACCAGGGTATTTAGAATTATCCTATGGTATCTGTTTAAAGTGAAGTTCCTCAAAATTAAAATTTTATCTTTTAAATAATTACATAGTAAGTACTAATGAAATAAAACTTTACTAATTTGAACTTTGTAATAACTCAGACCAAGAACAGTACTCTTTCCTATTATCTCTAAATAAACAAAGTTTTATACCAATTATATGCTATAGTAACATCATAAATTTTTGGATTAGTTTTATATGATTTTATGGAAATAAAAACTCTTTCTGGGTATTGGAGGCAATTTAGAGACATTTTCATAAATTGACTATTAGCTTAAAATCATTGTTATTAATATGTTTAAATTATTTGCTAGCTTAGCTAAACTTAATTGATATAAAGCTTATTTTCCTATTTTGGGGAACACATATCAGAGTTAAAAGACTGGACACTTCTGCCAACTCTTCTGTCCTATGTACCCAAGGCACACTTTTTACACACATGAGATTTTTGTACACCCATGGATGCTGAAAGAGGAGATTGCAGGATTTTCAAAACCGAATTAGAATGTGTTATAATTGGTTAAAGAAAAAAGGAGGGGGTGGTATCCAAATAATGAAATCAATGTTAAGGCCCAACAGAAGCCTCATGTATAGTAAAAGGAAGTAATCCTAAGCACTTAGAAAGCAAAGCATATTCAATCAATGGGGCAATTAACCTTTATTTCCAAAAGTGGCAAAACATGATCCTTGATTCTGCTCAGAAACAGCATCCACGTAACAGGCCTAAAACTGTCCTCTCCCAAGCCGTCTACTCATGTAATCTTCATATGCTTTTTCTAGTACAGTAACAGAGTTTCTGAATTTTAACATCTGGAGAAATGACACCATCACTCACTTGCCTCAAATAGTAGCTGAAAGGAGATCAAATTAGAAGACTTCTCCTTGAACAATTCCTGTGGCCCCAAATCTTCAAATTCTCTCTGAAAATTGCCATTAACCTTTTCTCAGGTTTGCATTCCATTTTACAAGTAGACAAAGAAATAGATGTAGTCAATTTCAATATGAATCCAGTTTAAGAAGTACTTCTATCAGTTGTCATAAGCAGTTCCAATTTTAGTTAACCATTTCTGATATTTGTGTAAACTGTACATTTTACATTCTATTGGATTGAGGATAGGTGATCTAGACATGGTCAGCCAGTATGTACTGCAGATTTTCCTCTTTGTATGGAAAGGCCAAACTGCTTTTTAAAAACACATTTTTTAAGATTGCCATAAAATGCTAATCTATTACTAGACATATTTGGCTCACAAATTTGTTTCTATTTTTAGTGGCAAAGATAAATGTCATAACCAAGAAGCTGAGACCAAGCAATCAATGTCCATCTATCTAAAATCATTTTTCTGAGTTATTTCTCTTGATGTCGCTGGAATTCAGGAACAAAGTCATAATGCTACCCTTTGCTCTTCTTTCTTCTCATCAGCTAAGCAATTGACCCATTACAATCAATGATTCCTCTATATTTTTGTCTCCCCCCAGCCCCATTTCCAACTCTTTGATTATCTATATATAAAAGCCTCACTTTTGAGTTTCTTCAACAATCTCATATTTGTATTTATTGACTTCAGTATCTTTACAGGCCACTCTTTACAACCACCTACTTAAGCTTCCAAAAATACCATGCAATTGGACTGCTCAAAATTTTGGATAAGACCCCACTGGATGAGTGTCCAGGGTAGGTCCAAATTTTATTGTCCTCTGATCATGTCATTTTACTGCATCTTACACGTTTTGATTTGTAGTACTTCAGTGTTTTCTAATTTCTACTTCAATTGCTCCTTTGACCTAACAGGTCAAAAAGGAATTTCTAGATGCTGGTTATATTTTATTTCTTGACTAAGGTAGTGGTTATATGGCCTGTACTCATTATAAATTTATCTGTATGTAGAGAGGTATATTTATACTTGCATACTTTTCTGTACTGAGTTACCCTTCAATTAAAAAAAAAGTTCATTTGAAAAAAAGACTAACTTTTTAAGGAACAGAAATGCTTCAACTTGGGTGGTTGAGGTTGGAATGCAAAGTGTGTTTCACAGCAACCATCATCTTACACAAAGTAGGACACCTCCTGAGAATGGATTCAATTAAGGGAAACCAGAGTTGAAAAGTATAAAGAAGGCAACACTGACATCAACCTACAGAATATATTACTTTATTTATCTTCAGATACAAGGTATAAATTGTATAAGATAATAACTACAAATGTAAAAGTCTAACATTATATGCCAAGCCTTTTATAAAACATTTAATAAATAACAATTTCCATTTAATAAATAACAATGTAACTACTTTGTTATGATACCTCTTAATTTTCAAATATATTACTACTTATTAGTTATCTTTTTGTTACTGATTCTTGGCTTAATTCCATTGTGATTAGAGAACCTATTATGTATATTATCAATCCCTAAAAGCTTATTGAAGTTTACTTGCTTTGTGGAGCATATGGTTACTTTTGGAATGAATGAAACAAATGTGTTTTCTGCAGTGTTCTATATATAAAGGCCAATTAAATAATAAGGTTAGATAATTATGCTGTTCAAATGCCTATATCCTTCCTAATATTTTTTCCCCATGTGCCAATCCATAGTTTAAAAGTTGTATTGATTTGTAGTTTTAGAATCCATTTAGCTCTTTTATATAGTCTCTAGGTTTCTGTCAACATTTATGGTCATTACAACTCTTGAAATATTCACTGATCTTTTAGAATCAGATTCTAAATACTCCAATTTCTAAATCCCCATTTTATCTGTTTCTATCACCTGTTTTATTCTCTTGGTTTTTAGTGATTTCTTATTTTTTATTATGAATTATTTTGATTGGATTTTTGAGTAGAGAAATTTAGTATAAAAATTAGATGATTTTAAAGAGTAAGTAATATATTCATCCAGATTTTCCTTCCCTGTCAGGTTAGTGCAAATCACCTTCACCAAGGGTTTCTAAACCTCAGCACTATTTGTATTTTTGACTGGATAATTCTTTGTTTTGTAAAGATGCCAGTAGCATTTTCCCAAGTTCTGACAATCAAAACTGTTTCCATATATGGTCAAATGTCCCCTGGGGGCTGACTCTGGTGTCACCCCTGCTTAAGAACCAATGCTTTAACCCATTAGGAGCTGAGTTAATTTAAAGTTTGTTTAGGCCTTGTCACAACTATTCTTTTCTGGTATGACTTTACTCCTAGGTTTCAGACCTTTATTTTCCCAACTGAAAGCCCAGGGTATTTATTAGAACCTGACCTACTTTGAGCCCCCCACCTTATGAAACTAATTAAAACTTTATTCTACATCTTACCCTCTCAACTACCACTTCTGGCTCAGGTTCTCAGCAGAATTCCCATTCTCTGCTTCTTGGCAAATATCTGAGAAGAAAGTGATACCAAATATCAGACTCACCTTCTGGAGTTTTCTTGCTGCACCGATAAAGCCCCAATCCTTTTAAATAGATGCTTTACATTATCCTTCTAGCTTTTTTAGTTGTTTTTGGGTGGTTAGATGGTGTAAAGTAATCTAGCCTGCCATTGTCAGAGGCTAAATATTTTTTAGACCAACTGTTTAAACCTGTCTCAAGACTGCATTTTCCTATCCTTATTGGCCTTGCATATGTCACATGCCCATCCCAGAATGTCACTATATCCAGGAAAACAAAATGCTCAATTTGCTGAGCTCTATGTCCCAAGATGTGCATGGGGTCAACCTTACTTGAACTGCATAGAGATGGATGATGGGTAGTTCCACAAATTAATGGTTGTTATCTAAAGGAGCAAGGGAGGAGAGGCACAGTGAGAAGGAGGGGTGGATGCCAATATCCATTCAACAGGTGGATATTGGCAGATGGAAAACAATACTTTTCTACTAAACATAAATGAAAGCTGAAATATAACACTTTAAGTGTTAAATTTCATTTAAAAATATTTACTAGGGATGCCTGGGTGGCTCAGTCGATTAAGCATCTGCCTGCCACTATCCCTGCTTGTGCTCTCTCTGATAAATAAAAAATAAAATCTTTGGGAGACGAACCATGAGAGACTATGGACTCTGAGAAACAAACTGAGGGTTCTAGAAGGGAGGGTGTCAGGGGATGGGTTAGCCTGGTGATGGGTATTAAAGAGGGCACATATTGAATGGAGCACTGGGTGATATACGCAAACAATGAATCATGGAACACTACATCAAAAACTAATGATATAATGTATGGTGATTAACATAACATAATAAAAAATATATGATGAGAAAATAAAAAAAAGAGATTTTATTTACTAATTTGACAGAGAGACACAGCGAGAGAGGGAACACAAGCAGGGGGAGTGGGAGAGGGAGAAGCAGGCCTCCTGCGGAGCAGAGAGCCCGTTGTGGGGCTCAATCCCAGGACCCTGGGATCATGACCTGAGCTCAAGGCAGACGCTTAACGACTGAGCCACCCAGGCACCCCAAGAAATAAAATCTTTAAAAAAATATTTTACTGGGTGCCTGGGTGGCTCAGTTGGTTAAGCAACTGCCTTCGGCTCAGGTCATGATCCTGGAGTCCCGGGATCGAGTCCCACATCGGGCTTCCCGCTCAGCGGGGAGTCAGCCTCTCCCTCTGACCCTCTTCCCTCTCGTGCTTTCTATCTCTCATTCTCTCTCTCTCTCAAATAAATAAATAAAATCTTTAAAAAAAAAATAAAAAAATAAAAAAAATAAAAAAATATTTTACTGATTCATAAAACATTTTCTTAAAAATTTAATCTCTAAACATTAAGTTTAAAATGTTATATTGTGAATTTCTAATATACTAATTGAACTCTGTGTATGAGGAATGCCATTCAACAGAAAGAGACTGTAAGTTAAATCAGAAGAGAACTGGATTTAAAGATAGACATACTTTCTCATAAATGTGGCTGAATCACTTTAAAATATTATGTATCTTGTGGTCAGAAAATGTTTTACCTACCACACATTTGTCATGGCTGGTAGACTTAAACTAATGCATTGATTTAGGATGTCTGGGATGGGGAAGAGGAAGGAGAAACAAATAAATAGAAACTATAAACTATCAATCAAGTCCTTTTGTACCCAAGTTTTTAAGAGCTAAAAACAATTTTTGTATTGAAATATTCATATAATTAATTAAATATGAGGAAAGCATTATTTAGTATCTTGTTAAGCAGACATTTTAAATGAAACTAACATTTAGTTGAGTCAATATGAGGTGTTCTGAAACTATTATTTTTGAATTTCAATGAGTACATTTATGATTATTAGTTGAATTGAATGGTGATTGGTGTTCCTCAGATATGCATTACCCTATCTCATAAATCCTATTACTGTCACCATTTCAAATACTGATTAATTTTTCATATATATTATGTATATGTATGTGTGTGCAAAAATACATTTTATATATACATAAAGTTGACCATTAAATTTGACCATTGATTTAAAAATTAAATGCTTAGTGTTTGTTTCTATGAATAACATGCACACAGCAATTATTTATCATTGATAAAAACATTCACTCTTTTGGTATTTAGACTGTTATATATCAATTCTCTACCATTTCTGTAGACATTGTTGCTAATAAAGCCCAAGTCAATTTCTACCCAGAATTATCCAATTAGTTTATTTAGTTTACGAGAACAGACTACCTGGCAAGTGCTAGCCAGCCATCTCTCATCCATGTGCCATTGGCAGAAAACTATGAGAAGAACTTATTTCAGAGGACTGCTACAAATTCATTTCACCTGTCTTTCAGAAAATAATTAAAACTGCATTTTCCATGTATTTATTGAATACCTTTATCTTTTTGTGTTTTTGCCTCTTTCTTAGTTTTTTAAAAGTTTTTATTTAAGTTCTAGTTAACATTCAGTGTAATATTAGTTCCAGGTGTACAATATAGTGACTCAGCACTTCCATACAACACCCGGTGCTCATCACAAGTGTGCTCTTTAATCCCCATCACCTATTTCACCCATCCTCCCACCTCCCCTCTGGTAACCATCAGTTTGTTCTCTATAGTTTAGAACTGTTTTTTGGTTTCCCTCTCTCTTTTTTTCCCTATGCTCATAAAACTGCATTTTTAAGGTGGGTGGGTAAATGGGCAAAATAGGTGAAGGGGATTGAGTACACTTACAGTGATGAGAACTGAGTAACGTACAGAACTGCTGAATCACTATATTGTACATCTGAAACTAATACAACACTGTATGTTGATTATACTAGAACTTAAAAAAACACTGCATTTTACACTTGTAGATTGTAGTATGCATGTGTGAAGTCGGGGGGGGGAGATAGAGGGAGGGAGAGAGAGGAATGGAGAAAATAGTATTGTTTTGTGTAAAAAATGGCCGAAGGGCACCATTATGATAACTTTTATCATAGAGAAGTATCAAACCTGGTATCTATAACATATTTATTTTTTTAAATGGGCAATAAATGAATCAGTAATGACTTGGACAATTATTGAATGTAATTTGGTAAGAAATTCACCGAGGATAAAAAGACTTCAAGAGATTCTGTGAACCTAGAATAGGCAAAGTAGGATTGACCCGCCATCATAGATTAAAAGGATTTTTTTTTCCAATTCCATTAGTAATATAACTGGAACAGAGGGAAAAGTGTAGAAATATGGATTGGTTAACTTAGTTTTAGTGGACTACAGAAGAAAAAAAGCCATTATTGCTGGTTTCTAACTAAGATAACATAGCTGTTGAAAAATCTAAGTGTTTGGGGCGCCTGGGTGGCTCAGTTGGTTAAGCGACTGCCTTCGGCTCAGGTCATGATCCTGGAGTCCCGGGATCGAGTCCCGCATCGGGCTCCCTGCTCAGCAGGGAGTCTGCTTCTCCCTCTGACCCTCTTCCCTCTCGTGCTCTCTGTCTCTCACTCTCTCTCTCTCAAATAAATAAATAAACTCTTTAAAAAAACAACAAAAAAAGAAAAATCTAAGTGTTTGCCAGCATGCAGGGGAATTTCACAGGAAATATATGCATACACTGTCAATTTCGTTTCTGCCACTGTCATAGTAAAAAGAGTGTCACATTTCTTTAGGGAAGAACCAGTTTTTGTGATGAGAAAATCAAACTGTTCTAAAGAAATTTTTTTTCTAATGCAGATACAAAGAGAAAACCCAAAAAGTTCATTTAAAAATACTTACTCTAGCCCATGTAATTATTTTCTGAAATAAAACTTACAAATGTACATCTAAGTGAAGAGGAAAAAGGACAACTGTGATTCCTGACATAATGGGAATTACCTTCTTCTGTCAAAACCTACCCTGGAAAAAGAAGAGAGGAGAGAATGGCATCCACAATATAGCAACAACATCAAAAGCTAGGAGACCCAGTGAGACAGAAGATGATTTTGAAAAAGTTGTGTGGATTTTGGGTAGTTCTAGCCGAGACAGACTCAGGCCAGCCATGGTGGTGATAGAATGATGGATAAGATAAAAAATTAGTTGGAGTTTGTTATTCATACCCATATCCCACCTTCCTTCCACCACCACCACCTTAGAACAGTCATCAGGTGCTCTTTTCTGCTGAAGTCAGTGGGTGGTATCAAAGCCCCACAAAAGCCCTTGGATGAGGTGTTGAAGGATATAGGTGAAACATGATTGATTTTTCTATGATTTTTTAAATGACTTTTCTAAGAACATTGCCTTTTCCCAATGCTTCTCCTTTTAGTGAAGTCCTAAAACTGACCTTGTCGAAATTATAGCAAATACATGGAATTAACAATGGTTTGATGGAGCCTGGAGTTCTCTACCAAGGGCTCATCCTCCATGGCCTCCTTGAACTCACTTGAACCAGATGCCAGCCTGCAATCCCTTAATACATACTTTATTTTTTTAAAGATTTTATTTATTTATTTGACAGAGTAAGAGATTACAAGCAGGGGGAGCAGCAGAGGGAGAGGGAGGAGGCTTCCTGCAGCAGGAAACCTGATGAGGGGCCTGATCCCAGGACCCTGAGACCATGACCTGAGCCAAGACAGAAGCCCAACCATCTGAGCCACCCAGGCCCCCCCCCTTAATATATACTTTAACGTAAAGTAGGTGATAGACTCAGGAAAATAAAGACTCATACAATAAGGAAACCTAAATATTTAAAGAAAACTGTTACCTTCAAAGGAAGAAAGACTAGGCATTCTACACCATCAGAAGCAGAAATATTAGAACAGTCAGACCAAAAATTTAAGAAAAATAAGTTATACTAGCAAACTCAATAAGAATGTGAAACCCTTAAAAGAGCCAGGTGGAAATATAAACTGATATATATGAGTTGACATAAATCAACAGATATATATATATATATATATCAGTTGATATAAATATATATATAATATTATATATAAGATATATAATATAGACATGATATAATAATATAAATTTATAATAAATTTAGTATTAAAATACAATAAAAACATGATAAATTGGAATAGTAGATAGAATTCAGGTGAGGATCAAGTTGTTTAGTCAATCATATTAAAGAACCTTCTCAGAAGTAAACAAGAAAAAGAAAACACAAAATTTAAGAGCTATGGCAGATAAAAGTAGAAACACAACATTCAAATAAAATAAATTGTCAAAAATGGATGGAGAGGAGTCATTTGAAGAAATGATAATAATTTCCTTGAATTAGGAAAGGATAGCCTAAACTGTATATGGAGGAACAGAGTGCCAAGATCCACTAACAACAACAAAAAAGAATAAGGAAGTACTTACCTTATACATTGCTGTAAAATATTATAATTAAAATGGCTTGGCTATCACCCAGCCACCCCATCGTTGGGGAGGGTATGTGCTATGGTGAGCACTGTGAATTGTGTAAGACCGTTGAATTGCAGACCTGTACCTCTGAAACAAATAATACATTATATGTTAAAAAGAAAAAAAAAAAGAAGATAGCAGGAAGGGAAGAATGAAGGGGGGAAAATCAGAGGGGGAGATGAACCATGAGAGACTATGGACTCTGAGATACAAACTGAGGGTTCTAGAGGGGAGGGGAGCGGGGGGATGGATTAGCCTGGTGATGGGTATTAAAGAGGGCATGTACTGTATAGAGCACTGGGTGTTATACACAAACAATGAGTCATGGAACACTACATCAAAAACTAATGATGTAATGTATGGTGATTAATATAACATAATAAAAAAATGGCTTGGTATTGGTGAAGGGATAGACTAAATTGATCTGTGGAGCCCAAACAGAGCTTAGACTCATATTAACTTAAAACCTTGAGAAATGATACAAATGAAATGAAAAGTCACTGGAAAATTAAGGAATAATTCAATAAATGGGGTTGGAAAAAAATATCCCTAACTCATACACAAAAATAAACTCTGGACTAAGAACTTAAACATGAAAAAGAAAAAATTTAAACTTTTAGAAAAAAATACAGTGTATCTTTCTGATTTGGGGAAAGATAAAAGATTTTGATAACTACAAAATAGTCATAAAGGAAAATAATAGTAAATATAGCATTAAAATTAAAATTCATCAAAAGACATTTAAAGAAAGTGAAAGTATGCTATAAAAGATATTTGTGTCGGGGCGCCTGGGTGGCTCAGTCGTTAAGCGTCTGCCTTCGGCTCAGGTCATGATCCCAGGGCCCTGGGATCGAGCCCCGCATCAGGCTCCCTGCTCGGCGGGAAGCCTGCTTCTCCCTCTCCCACTCCCCCTGCTTGTGTTCCCTCTCTCGCTGTGTCTCTCTCTGTCAAATAAATAAATAAAATCTTTAAAAAAAAAAACCATAATAAAAAAAAGATATTTGTGTCACATAGTCACAAAGAACTTGTATCAAAAATATATATGTAATTTTAAAAACTTTACATTAATTAAAAAAGACCAATGAAAAAAGAGGTATTAAATCATGAATGGGTATATTATACAATATTTATCACAAGCTTATTAAGAGATGTTAAATCTTACTATTAGCCAAAGAAAAGTGAATTAAAACAAAAATGAGATACCAGTTTGGAAATATTTGAGTGGCACAATGCAAAAGGACTGACCATATCAAAGGACTGACCATACCAAAGATCTGAGGGTCTTTGCATAATCTGTATTGCTAAAATATTGCCAGTGAGAGTTTTCAGCCACTTTCTAAAACAATTTGGCAATATTTTATAAAATTAAGAATCATAAAGGAGCAACTCAAGTCATGTATACAAAAAAACATGAGTAAGAATTTTTATAGAAATGATCTTTGCATTACCAGCAAAACTGGAAGAAACTGAAATACTCATTGACCAAAAATGGATAAAAAATAAAGTATACTTATTCCATAATATATTATATAGCAGTAGAAATAAATGAATAGCAGGCATATTCAATAATGATTAATCTTATTAACATCATACTTGTGTTGGAAGAGAGCTCTTAGTAGAAAATATATGCTATATTGTTTTCTATGGATTGAAAGCAAATAAAAATTAACTATATATTGTTTAGGCATTAATTATATATGTAAAAATGAGAAAATGAGAATATAAAAATAATAGTTATTCTGAAGGGAAGACTTGGAGATGATATGGGGAGATTTACATAATTAGATATAAGAAATAGAGAGTGTGCTAGTTTTGAGGTGGATGGTATGTATGTTCATAGTGATTTAATATATTATGAAGTGCATGAATGAAAAAATAAAACATTATGAAAATGGATTATGGACGGACACACAAAAATGTGCTGTGAACAAAGAATTGATAAATTTAGTTCTATGTATCTAATTTTCCATTAAGGAAAAATGCACATAAAGGGGCACAAAATAAACTAATGTGTGTCCTCAACTTCTTATATTTTTTGCTATTAAAAGTAAACTCGTTTCTTTCAATCTAAAAACCAAACCATTTTTGCACTCATTAAATCTCATCTTATAATTTCTACACAAATTAATTTTAAAAATATTTAAGTGGTTGTAATGGTCTATCTGAAGAAAGTACAAAGTATATCTAAAAGATTAAAAAATCAAAATGAATAGAAAATATGAGTGAGAAAACAGTAGATGTATTATACTTTCAAGTTATAGAGACAATTGTAGTTGTCAGCATCAAACAGACCATATACTACTGATTTTATCATTACAATATTTATGTATTTTCTATGATCTGTATTTTTTCCCTAAAACATTGTTATTCGACAAGTAACTGATTATAGTAGGCAAAGTTCACTTTTTCTCTCTTTATTGAGATGTAATTCACAAGCTATAAAATTCATCCTTTTAGTGTATAGTTCTGTGGTTTTTAGTATATTAACAAAGTTGTACAATCAGTATCATTATCTAATTCCAGAAGATTTTCATACCATACTCATTAGCAACACTGCTCATTTCCCAGTTCGCCCACCCTTGGCAACCACTATGGTCTCTGGATTTGCCAATTCTGGTATTTCCTATCACTGAAATCATGTAATATGGGGCCTCTTTATCTGGCTTCTTTCACTTAATATGTTTTCAGATTTCCTCTATTTTGTACCATGAATCAATATTTCAATCTTATTAATTTTTAAAATTTTCTTTAAATTTTAGTTAATTAACATACAGAGCAATATTGATTTCAAGACTAGAATTCAGTGATTCATTACTTACATACAACACCCAGTGCTCATCACAAGTGCCCTCTTTAATACCCATCACCCATCTAGCCTATCACCCACCCACTTCTTTTCATCAACCCTCAGTTTTTTCTCTATCCTTAAGAGTCTCTTATGGGGGTGCCTGGTAGTTTAGTTGGTTAAGAGGCCAACTCTTGATTTCAGCTCAGCTCATGATCTCAGGGTCATGAGAGTGAGCCCCGCATCAGGCTTGGCACTGAGTGTGGAGCTGCTTACAATTCTTTCTCACCCTCTCCCCCCACCCCAAACGTACTCCTGTTCTCTCTCTAAAAAAAAAAAAAAAAAGTCTCTTATGGTTTGTTTCTCTCTCTCCCGTCCCCCCCCTTCCCATATGTTCATCTGTTTTCTTTCTTAAATTCTACATATGAGGGAGATCAATATGGTACTTGTCTTTCTCTGATTTATTTCCCTTAGCATAGTACACTCTGTCATTCTTATTTTATGGCTGAATAATATTCTATTATATGGATATATCATATTTTGTTTATCTATTCATCTGCTGATGGATATGTGGGTTGTTACTAGAGTTTGGCTTTTAGGAATTAATGCTGCTCTAAACATTTGTGTATAAGTTATTGTGTGGACAAAGGTTGTCAATTCTCTTGAGTATATGCCTAAGAGTTGAATACTGGGTCATTTGGTAACTCTATGTTCAGTTTTTAAGGAAATGCCAAACAGTTTTCCAAAGTGACGGCTTCATTTGCCACCAGCAATGTATGAATTTTCTAATTTTTCTACATCCTCCTTAACACCAGTTATTGACTTTTTTATTTTAGCCATTCTAATGCTCATGGAATTTTTATCTTACTGTGGTTTTAATTTGCAATTCTCTACTGGCTAAACAAGTTGAGCATCTTTTCACATATTTATTAGACATTTATGTATCTTTTTTTTGGAGAAATGTCTATTCAAATTCTTTGCCCATTTTTAATTGGTTGATTTTTGTTTTTATTGTTGCAGTATATACAGAAATATATATTCTGGATACAAAGCCCTGATTGGAAAATATTTCCTCCTATTTTGAGCTGTCTTTTAACTCTCTTGACAGTGTTCTCTGAAGCAAATAATAATAATAATAATAATAATTTTGATGAAGTCCAATTTATCTATTTTTGCTTTGGTTAGTTATACTTTAATATCCAAGGTCTATGGCTTCTTCTAAGAGTTTTGACATCTCTGACATCTAGATATTTGATCTAGTTTGAGTTCAGTTTTCATATGATGTGAAATCAAGTCCATCTTCATTTTTTGCATGTAGATATCCAGTTTTTTTGACACCAAAATAGTCTTTTAAAGACTATTTTAAGGCAGTTGGGATTTTGATTGGGATTGTGTTGAATCTATACAGATTAATTTGGGAGATATTACACAAAGGATATCTTTCCACTCACTTAGATCTAAATTTATTTCAGTGATGCGGTTTTCAGTGTACATATTTATACTTGTTTTGTTGACTTTATTCCTAACCATTTCATTCCATTTCATGCTATTGTGGGAACAGTCTTCATAATTTCATTTTTGTATTGTTAATTTCTAGTGTATACAAATACATTTTTTTGTATATTGATCTAGTATCCTGCAACCTTTATTAGCTCTAATAGTTTTTTTGGGAAGTCCTTAAGATTTTCTGTACACTGAAGATTGTGGAATTTGCAAACAGGGATACATGTGATTCTTTCCTTCTAAACTGGATGCCTTTTATTTCTTTTTCTTAATTACCCTGGCTAGAATTTCCAATAAAATGTTTAATATTAGTGGTGAGGGGGACAGCATTGTCTTCTTCCTAATCTTAGTCAAAAAGCCTTCCATTTTTCACTCTTAAGTTAGTTGTGGTTTGTTTGCAGATGTCCTTTATAGGTTAAGTTCCTTTGTGTTTTTAGTTTATATAGTATTTTTTTATAGAGAAGTGGTATTGAATTTTGTTAAATACTTTTTTTACACTTATTGATCATGTAGTTATTATTCTTTATTCTGTTAATAACTGTATACCATTGATTTATTTCTGTATTTTGAGACAGACCTTCCATTCCTGGTATATATACCCAGTTTGTTCCTGGTGTATACTCCTTTCTATATTTTGCTGGATTCAGTTTGCTAGTTTTTATCAAGAATTTCTACTTCTACACTCATAAGTGATATTGGTTTGTAGCTTTCTTTTCTTGTGATATCAGTCTGGTTTTGTCACCAGGTTAATAAAAGCCTCAGAATGAATTTGTAAGTCTTTCCTCTTCTATTTTTTGGCAGAACTTGGGAAGAAGTGATACTAATTTTTCTTATATATTTGGTAGATTTCATCAATAAAATCACCTGGTTTTGGTGTTTTCTTTGTGGAAAATTGTTTTGATTACTAATTTCTTCAGCCTGTTATAATTCTATTCGGATTTTCTATTTCTTGAGTCAGTTTCATTAGTTTATGGATTTCTAGAAGTTTGTCCATTTCATTTTTTAAATTTAATTTGTTGTCATACAACTGTTCATAATATTCCTTTAAAACACATTTTATTTCTGTAAGTTTGGTAGTGATTTCCTCTGTTTCATTCCCAATTCTAGTAAACTGAATCATTTTTACCTCCTTTGGTCAGTCTACATAATAATTTATCAATTTTGTTGCTCTTTTTAAAGAAACAACTTTTGCTTTTGTTGATTTTTTTCTATTGCTTTCCTAGTCTCTATTTATTTTCACTATTTTGTTTTTTTTCCCAGTAAGTTTTATGCTTTTTCATTCCTTTATTCTTCCAGTATGATATTCTTTTGTATTGAATAGATATTTTCTACAGTTTCTGTCAAATTCCCTTATTGTTTCTTTTTTAGTAATTTTCTTAGGGATTACCTGTGGGATGGCAATATTTTAACTTTTAATTAACTAGTCTGCAATAATACTACCCTAAATACAACAGTGTACAAAACTTTGCTCTTATATAGCTCTATCTTTCACTTACCCATTGTATTGTCTTCTCATACAAATTGTATCTTAATTCATTTTATGCTCATCAACACAAATAATTGTTTATTCAGTTGTCTTTTAAATAGGATAGGAGACAAAAAGTTTCAAACAAAAATTACATTTATATTTATATGTATAAAATAAGTATTGTATGTATATTTATATGTATACAATACAATTATATATTGTATTTTATTTTAATCTGTGTAATTACCAGTGCTCTTTATTTCTTCCTGTAGAAGTTACTTTCTAATGTTATTCCATTTCAGCCTAAAGGATGTTTATGTATTTTTTGTAGGGCATGTCTGGCGATGACTCTGTTTTTGGTTATCTGGGAATATCTGATTCCTCCTTCACTTTTTAAAAACATTTATTTATTTGAGAGAGAGAGAGAGAGAGAGAGAGAGAGACCATGAGCAGAGGGAGGGGAAGAGGGGGAGGGAGAGAAGCAGACTCCCTGCTGAGCATGGAGCCCAACACAGGATTGGATCCTAAGACCCTGAGATCATGACCTGAGCCCAAATTGAAATCAAGTCTGACACTCAACTGACTGAGCCACCCAGGCACCCTGATTCCTCCTTCATTTTTGAAGGACAGTTTTACTGATACAGAATTCTTAGTTGACAATCTTTTCCTTTCACCACTTTGTTTTTTTTGTTTGTTTTGTTTGCTTGTTTTTTTTCTTTTAGCACTTTGAATATGTCATCCTACTGCTTTCTGGCCTCCATGGTTCTTTTTTTTTAAATTTTTTTATTGTTATGTTAATCACCATATATTACATCATTAGTTTTTGGTGCAGTGTTCCATGATTCATTGTTTGTTCATAACACCCAGTGCTCCATGCAGAACGTGCCCTCCTCAATACCCATCACCAGGCTAACCCATCCCCCTACCCCCCTCCCCTCTAGATGAGAAGAAAGTAGCTCATTCCTGAGTATTCCCTCTACTAGATAAAAGCTTTTATCTTGCTGCTTTTAAGATATTCTTTGTCTTTCAACTGTTTGCTTATGATTTGTCTAGTGTGAGTCTTTTTAAATTTATTCTAATTGGAGTTTATTTTCCTTATTGGCTATTTAGACTAGTGTGTTTTGTTGAATTTGTCAAGTTTTCAGCCTTCATTTCTTCAAATATATTTTTCTGCTCTTTCTCAGTCTCTTCTCATTCTGGGAATCCAATTATGTAGCTTTTGGTATGCTTGATGATGTCCCATGGATGTCTGAGACTGTTGACTTATTCTTTATTCTTTTCCCCAACATTTCCCTGAACCATAAAATCTCAATTTACCTATCTTCAAGTTCACTGAATTTCTTTATTTTGCTAGCTCAAATCTGCTGTTCAGACTCTCCAGTAAATTTTTCATTTAAATTATTATACTT
>NW_027397068.1:15322704-15329000 GCF_003265705.2 Callorhinus ursinus
TCCTTTCATGGCTTCCTGTGGTTCTTTGAAATTCTATATTCTTTATGTGATGAGTGAGACATTATTCTCATACTTTCCTTTCATGGCTTCCTGTGGTTCTTTGAACATATTTAAAATAACTGGCCTAAAGTTTTATCTGGGCTTCTTCAAAAAACAGTGTCTATTAACTGCCATTTTTCCTGTAAAGGAAATTTTTTTTGTAATTTATACTTTTTTGGTGAAAAAAAAGGATATTTTAAGTTATACAACATGACAACTCTGGCAATCTGGTTCCCCCTCCATTTTCCTTGGTTTGTTGTTGTTTGCTTATTTATTGACCATTCTCAACTGAGTCTGTATGAATATTTTGTGTGTGGCCACTGAAGTCTCTGCATGATTAACTAAGTAGTCAGCTGATGACTGGACAGAGATTTCTTTAGATGCCTGGAATTAATAAGTCTCCTAGTCTCTACCAAGAGGCTCCGTGTGCATATTGAATCATGCCTCCAACACTCAGCCAGGTAGTTTACAACTATATCTTAGCCTTTACATCTTCTTGGGCAGAGCCTCAAAGTTAGCCAGAGTTGAGACTTTAGAGGCTGTTATATTTTTCCTGAGAATGAATAACACTCTTGGCATGTGCACCCTACATATGTAAATGGCCTTCTAGATTACTCAGAATATGTTGGAACTTTTAAAGCCCCATATGGATATCTCATTTCCCAGCTTTTACTTTTAAGTTTTTTTGTTGGCTTATTGTTTTCCCCAACTACTATCCACTGCTTTGGGCAATTCAACAGTTGTTCAAAAATTCAACAATTGCCTCTGATTGTTTTTGACAAATGTCCCACAAGACTGCTTGGACTGAGCAAGCTCAGAGTCAGATCCAATAAATATTGCCTTTTAAATGGGGTCTTCTTGAGAACCACAGGTAAGTCAACTAATGACAATTCCCTGAGAATGGGGCTTTGAAGGTACTCTAATCCCATGCTGCCTCTTTCCATTTCTGCCAGATTGTGATTTTCACTATAATTGTGGTTGTAGATTTCAAAGGCTACTGAAAGCTGAGAAGAGGAGGATTGGATTAAATTGTGTTAAAATGCCATAAATCATGTTAAAAATGTGCAGCACCTGGGTGGTTCAGTTGGTTAACTGTCGGAGTCTTGATTTTGGCTCAGGTCATGATCTCAGAGTCTCAGCGCCCTGAGATTGAGCACTGTGTCAGGCTCTGTGTTCAGCGTGGAGTCTGCTTGTCCCTCTCCCTTGCATGCACTCTCTCTCTAAAAGAAAATTAAAATCTAAAAAAAAAAAAAAAAAAAGCCATAGAGCTCGTTTTTCTTAATGAGATTCAGCTTTTTTTTTTTTTTCTGGAATAAACATTCCCTTGATTGGTGAAAGTCTGGTTAATTTGAAGATTTCTAAAAGTTTAATTCTGACCATTTTTGCCAGTGTTCTTATTGCTTTTACAATAGAATTTCCAGGGGAACTCACTCTGCCATTTTCACTCATGTCATTATGACAAAGTTATTTCTTAAGAAACAACACAATGCATAGGACTGACCCTACTGAATTATTAATATTTTTGTTTGTATAAAATGAAATCTTAAATTGATTTTTTAAACCATAAATTAAAGGGCTATAATAACAGCTGTAACATTTACAGTGGTTAAAATCATTGGTTAATCAATTCTCTTATGTGGGATAAAAACTATTAACCTATCAGAAAATGTTTATCTCACAAGTTTTGAGTTACAATTCAATCTAATAACACACCAATAAAAATATATAGTCTTTCTATATAATTTTATTCTTTTTCCTTCTGAACAAAGTTAATTATGATTTTTGAAGATGCAGACACCAATTCCTTAACAAAAAGGTAATTCTAAATCTAATATATTAAAAGAAATCTTAAAGTAGTTAATAACATACATTGATCAATCCAGAAGTATTATGTGGTTAAACTACATTAAAATCTGTATTTTTTTCTTTATATAACATTGAAGGGGGGGTGACTGGCTGCCTTAGTCAGAAGAACATGTGACTCTTGGTCTCAGGGTCATGAGTTTGAGCACCACATTGGGTGTGGAGACTACTAAAAAAAATAAACTTAAAAAAAATGGAAGATGAGGTCTGTGAATTGTGTAAGACTGTTGAATCACAGACCTGTACCTCTGAAACAAATAATACATTATATGTTAAAAAAAGAAGAAAAAAGAAGATAGCAGGAAGAGAAGAATGAAGGGGGGGGAATCGAAGGGGGAGATGAACCATGAGAGACTATGGACTCTGAGAAACAAACTGAGGATTCTAGAGGGGAGAAGGGTGGGGGGATGGGTTAGCCTGGTGATGGGTATTAAAGAGGGCACGTACTGTATGGAGCACTGGGCGTTATACGCAAACAATGAATCATGGAACACTACATCAAAAACTAATAATGTAATGTATGGTGATTAACATAACATAATAAAAAAATTGAAGGAAGTGTTTTTGGGTATATTTCAATTTATATGTCAGGTTTATTTTACAATAAAGAAAAATAAACTCTGAATGCCTATATATAATAAAATATTACATACATATATCCTTTGTATATATGTATGTGTGCATATGTATTTATATGTTTTGCATTTATAATATACAAGCTTGTGGAAATTCCATCTTCTTTTTCAGAACTAAACCAGGGATCCACAAACAATGATTTTGCAAAGGCAAATAATCTATGAGGATTTTTGTCAAAGATAAAGCAGATATTATTCTTTGGTAGTGGAAAACATAAATTTGCAAGGCGGGCGCCTGGGTGGCTCAGTTGGTTAAGCAACTGCTTTCGGCTCAGGTCATGATCCTGGAGTCCCTGGATCGAGTCCTGCATCGGGCTCCCTGCTCGGCAGGAAGTCTGCTTCTCCCTCTGACCCCAACCCCTCTCATGTGCTCTCTCTCATTCTCTCTCTCAAATAAATAAATAAAATCTTTAATAAAATAAAAAAATAAAAAATAAAAATAAAAAAATAAATTTGCAAGGCAATATCTATGACAATTTAAGAATGGGAGTTGATAAATTTTAAAATTTTCTTTCTTTTCTTTTTAGGTCTATTTCTTTTTCATATTTATCTTGCAACCTCACTTGAAGAATAAACAAACCACTGCTAACCTAGTATCCCTTAACAAGCAACGAGAAACACTAGAGTCTAAAGAAATTTAAAGGACTGACCAAAATTTAGGAGTTAATATGTAATGTTAACCCATTTGTTTGTTTGATGTCAGTTAACAAAAGATTTAAAATAAAGACCATGATAGCACTCATTTCTGACTGTTTTCTGCAGAAAGTATCCTGGCTGATGGTCAAATTCACATTTAAAAAAAAGAAAAAGAAATTCACGGAAAGTAAATAGGCTGAATGGCAGCATAGGTGGATCTTTATATGACTTTAACAACCATATGAATGGAATCCACTAAAGATTTTTAGATGTCTTTCACTGCTTTCCAACTTCAAACCCATCTGATACCTCTCAAGAATAAATTCTTGGCTTTTTGATACTTTTCACTATGACTTCAGGTGAGTGTATCATATAGAAAGAGGATTCTTGATAGTGTGTACATATTTACCTTAAAAAAGATGGGAATGGGATTATAGGAGAGGAAAGGAAGGAAGCAGATATGAAGACACATTAGGATAACATATTCCTATTTTCCATTCTCAAAATTGAAATATACTTACAGAAAATAGATTGCCAGGTTCAAGAAAGGAGTTCAATATATTAACTAAAATATTAAACTTGTGATGAGTAAATACTTACCCAGTAATTTAGCTAAGGCCTAAGACATGCCATTTCTTTCATATCCCACACAGAAATCTAATATTAGTTACTGATCAGCTTCCAAAAATAAGTACCTCTTCAAATCAATAATTTTACCTCTGCTATGGTAGAAAAAAATAATTACAATCTCAATTGTTTAAGTTCCCTAGTATCACCAAAAGTTTTCTTTCCTTTTCTTTCTTTTTTGTATAATGTGAAGGGTATTTTATACCCAATGAGCAGAAAGTATCTGATTTAAAATTTAGGCAATAATAGAAGAAAATATTTCATGTGTTTCTAGGTGTTCTGTGGATGAGAATAGGAAACTCATAGAGTGGAGAATGTGTGGGATTGAAGGAACTTTTCATAAATCAGAAAACTCATGGAAGGAATTTAATATGGGGCTGAAATGTTCCAACATCATCACTGAGGAGGCTGATGCAAATTTCTGTGGTCACTCCCTTCACATATATATAAACACACACACAGATATAGAAGAACAAAAAATAAATTTTGTACATGTTCCTCTACTCTATAGAAATTGGGAGGAAGGAAGGATGGAGAAAGGGAAGTATTGACAAAAGGAAGGGAAAAAAGCATGAAGATCAGCACACTGAATATTGACAGTGAGGCTCTAAATACTTAGGTTTCAGCTGTGTCTATATGCATGAATCTAACACTATCATAAATATTAACAAAACTATACTACCACAAAGCACTTTCTGATCACTGATATAGTTATAAATGTTAGAGATATAGAGTACCTTAGAGGTCATCTATTAAGTTTCCTCCTGCTGCCAAACAGAAAATTCCAAGAAGCTATTTTTTTCGAGATCCTAGATATATTTAATACCAAGGACCCAAGTCTCACAATTCTGAAGCCAATGTTCTTCATTACATCAGTTTATTCAGGCACTGCCAAAATGTTTGTAGAGATACATAAAATACAAATGACATTCCTGAAGGAAGACAGTCATCAACAAGAATGACTTTATGCATGTTTATTCCGTTCTTTATATGAAGAAATGGAAACTCATTGAGTTGTGGCCACTGATGAAGGTCTGTGGCAGAGGTCTGATTTAGCCAGTCCCACAGCTATGACCATTACAAATTGCTTTTTCACCCAGTGATACACCTCTAAATGCTTTTTATTAGATTCAAGTATTTCCTGTGTCTGTGGCTACTTTAAACTTACTGTTGCTCCTATATTATTATTTATTCAATTATTGTGCTACTGGTGTCATGCATAAAATTGACCCAGACCACTAGGAACAGGTAGAAAGTATACATTTTGGTAATAGAGTTGTCTCTTAATACAAGTATTTACATAAACAATAAGTTTTTTTAGAATTTTGAGATTCTAGAGAATATTTTGTTTTTATCAAAATGGTATTGGGCAATTTGCTTTTTGTATAAAATATTAACAATGTTCTTAAAATCCTAACATTTATTTTCTTATCTCCTGTTGAATTCAATAGCTTTCTTATTTTAAAATTAATCCAGGAACGTCCATCCTTTTCTGATTTTTTTATCTCTATGCTATGGTTTTAATGTTATGTTAGCTAAAAATCAGGAGCCTTATTAATGGGCAATAGACTGTCAGATATTTTTATGTACATTATACCTCTGGAAGATAGATACAAAATTATATAATCAGGCTTATTAATATTTATGATGGGAAAAATAAACATTCAAACCAGAAATCTACCTTCAGTTTTATGCAGTCCAAGTCTCATTATGATGGAAACATGCTAACAGAGTTTAATAAATGCCACATGGTCTAAATTGAATAAATGTTTATAGGAATATATATGGAACAGTAAACAGAGTTCTTATGTTTAAAAATTCAATTCTGTTGACAAAACCAAAAGACAACCGACAGAATGGGAGAAGATATTTGCAAATGACATATCAGATAAAGGGATAGTATCCAAAATCTATAAAGAACTTATGAAACTCAACACACAAAGAACAAACAATACAATCAAGAATTGGGCAGAAGACATGAACAGACATTTATTCAAAAAAGACATACAAATGGCCAACAGACACATGAAAAAATGTTCAGCATAACTCAGCATCAGGAAATACAAATCAAAACCACAATGAAATACCACCTCACACTGGTCAGAATGGCTAAAATTAACAAGTCAGGAAATGCCAGATGTTGGCGAGGATGCAGAGAAGGGTAGCCCTCTCACACTGTTGGTGGGAATGCAAGCTGGTGCAGTCATTCTGGAAAACAGTATGGAGGTTCTTCAAAAAGCTGAAAATAGAGCTACCTTATGACCCAGCAATTGCAAAACTGGGTATTTACCCCAAAGATACAAATGTAGTATTCCAAAGGGACACCGGCACCCCAATATCTATAGCAGCAATGTCCACAATAGCCAAACTGTGGAAAAAGCCCAGATGTCCATCCACAGATGATTGGATAAAGAAGAGGTATACACTATACACACACACACACACACACACACACACACACACACACACACACACACACACACACACACCCCTACA